>NW_026925048.1:0-256508 GCF_032062105.1 Saccostrea cuccullata
CATGCTTTCGCAGCTGACATTCATGTTTTTTCAGTTTGTTGGAGACTGTTTTTTGTTATTTTTTTCATTTATATGTAGGTGTTGACTGTCACATTTGATTTAAGTCTCAGTCAGTGATGCTTATATGAGCATGATCTATTAAGGATATCATTGTACTGAAATATTAATAAATTGCAAATTTAACTGATGAAGAAATTTGGCATATTTACATAATTAAAATATCAGAATATCTATAATTCAGCTAATAAGGTGCACCTTTCTTCTCAGATCACCTCCTATAAATTTTATCAGCAGTTTTTGTACACCCACCCCCCTCAAAGAATCATTGAGGATGTCCTGAAACTGGTCTCTGTGATGCATTTTGTCACATATAAAAGTGTTCAAACCCATAAAAATGTTTAATATTTATATTTTAAAATTTGAATTTTTATTTTTTATGTAAATTTGGTGAAACAAAAAGATGCAATCTTGCATATCATGGAAATTCATTAAACACCTTTGGAATTCCTGAGTAAATCCAGGAAAAGAGAATAATTATGCATGTTAAATTGAAATTTCATGGCTACTTTGTGTCTTAAGAGAAAGCCAGTTACATAAATCACAACAATAAATTACATCTGAATTGTTGTCTCCATTTTCTTATCATCAAAGACAGTTAATTGGAGTGTGGGAGCTGTCAAGAACCTCCCTAGATGCTGATATCATTTAGACTGTCCTGAGTTACAACACAGCATTTAGATAAACTTCTGCACAGCAGCTTGAAGACAAATACCTAGGCTTTATTTGGAACATAAATTGACCAGATACAGTTTTCATTATCAACCCAGTATTTAACAATTTCTGTATTTTTGTTCATTCTTTGAAGGGGAAAATGCAACTTTGTTATGTAATGATTACATAATGGTGTTAGACTTGTAACCTCTTTTTTGTTTGTTGCGAAGAACAAAGCATATACTCTCCACAGATAAAAAATTGGTTGCCAAGCTTATTCTTTTAATGATGAAATTCTGCTTCAAGAGATGCACAAAAAACTGCTTCCAGAGTGCTCTGTGTGTTATTCTTGACTGCTCTGGAGTAAGGGAGATAAATGCTTCATATCTTCAGAAATAAGGGGATTTAGATCACCAGACTTGAGGATGTTGGGGACAATTATTTGATAAATCTCAGGTGCAAAAATGAAAAAAATTGAACACCTTCAAAGGTCCTTCAGGACACAGCTTGGGTATTTATATTGGAGGTATTCTATGATATGTATTTTAGTAGTTATTGTCTACGGTGTTTTTAACTTTTGAAAATAAAATAAGAAATTTTTACCAATTTAAAAAAAAGTCAGACACATGTCGCATCTCGTAAAACTATATTTTTACGTGTGCAAAAAAGGATCGCACCATTCGAAACGTTTATTCTGAGAAAAAGAAAGACTGAAAGTGTAATTAAACTGTAATTTTGTATAAAAAAAATAATTGGAAATTGGAAATTTTATTTTCTGAAATACAAGAAGAGAGGCAGACATAATAGGCATTCATGTCACATTTTCCACTCCTTGTTAACTTATTCAGAAGATTTCAACTTTTATAAGAATATTAAATACATGTAGAATACAAACATTTCGAGGAGAAATGAAATCATAATTTCTTCTCTGTATAACCTCTTTAGCGAAATTTTTCGATAGTATGCAATGGTATATTTTAAGTGCTTCTTCTTGAAATGAATGTGAAGAACCGTCAGAACTCATGGGGTTTCTCTTTGTTGCACTACATTTAACATTGAATGTAGTGTAAATGAGAAAAAAATCCTGGGTTCCGACGATGAAACTGAACAATAAAAAAAGCATTGAAACTTAATCATATTAGAATACCTTTTTCAAATAGTTATTTTTTTTTAATTTTGATGATTCTGTAAATTCAATTAAGATGCAGTGTTGAAGTCGTAGGATCCAAAAATCTGAGGAAAAGGGAATTTTAATTATTCCTTTCTGTTTTTTGTACCCTTTTAAGTTCAAGGTTAGAATTAAATTGTATTTATTTCAGGAATTTAATTTTTAAAAAATATTTTTGCATTGTGGATGTTTTGCTTCACAATCTATTTGACAGATTTTTATTACAGAATTTTTGGTTTCCAATGTCCTTAAGGTGAAATTGGCCATATAAGCTGAATTGCGTGAACATGGACAGCGCACATAATAAAGTCTGTTTGAATAGTCGCCCGCGTGGTGCAGTGGTTAGAGCGTCTGCTCTAGAGTCGCAAAGTAAGGAGTCGATCCTTATGTGACGGCTTCGAATCCCACTGTGGGACGTGGAGACCGGTCCCTCGAATGAGACTGTATAAACCGAGGTCTCGTGTTGCAATACGTGCTGTCACTAAATAGAACCCTCCCTGCTCAATGGTCCTATGTGCCGAGTATAGGACAAAATTTGCAGCTCTCCAACGGCAAGTGATGGCGTCTCCATATGAGTGAAAAATTCTCAAGTGGGACGTTAAAACTATACGATCAATCAATCTGTTTTGAATAGAATTTTATATAAGCTTCATGTGGCACGAAAGCATTTTTTTTTTGTAATTTTAGATTTGACCTCAAGTATGGTCAATTTAGATCGATAAAAATGAACATGTAAATCGTATGGATATATCTCGATTTACAATATTTTGAAAATAATAAAAATTTCCATCAGAAATTCATTTCTTCTAAACATACATCAAATATATTTTAAGTTCAATCGAAAGAGTAAAAATTCTCCAAAATTATGTAAAACATATTACATGCAATATAGTCTCTTTAAAATGTATATCGACGCTTCTATTAAGGCAAATTGTTCTAAAGATAAGTTTTAAAAGAATAAACGATAGTTTTAAACTTCAAAGGAAAGATCGTTTTGGCTTAAATTATTACAAGCACTCACTAGGTATTTTTATTTCGTAATATGCTTGTTAGCCCGTATATAGTCAGTGTTTTTTTTATATAATGTGTAAATCAAAGGTGTTGTAGCGCAGTGTAATCTTAAACCTTATAAAAATAGTTTTAATTTGAAATATGTAATTTGATACGTTTTGATTAAAGAGAAGGAAATAAGCTTTTTGGTGTATACTTCTACAGTTAATTTCTCGTGTCTTAACAGATTGAATCTCCAAAAAGTATCTTAATTTGTGGAGGTTATGCACTACAGAAATCTCTCCTCATTTTTTTCATGAAAAGATTATAAATGTTATTAAAAAAACTTTTTAGTAGAGGAAAAAATCATTTTAAAAAGTATATCCAAGTGTGAATTTGCAACATTAAATTCTTCTTTTTTTTGTAGTGAAAGGAGGAATGAGAAATTAACTATAACTTATACCTGTGAGAGAAGAACAGACAATGATAAACTATTTTAATTAATATTATAATTTAAAACGCTTAAATCGATATACAATATACTTATATATTCCATTTTAATCTTAATCTTTTTAGGATGGGATATTTAAGATAAAAAACAGTATTAAAATTAAGAAGTTTTATTTTAGTTTCTAAATCATTTTATGTATTTTCGTTCATTTTAGGAATGAAGCTTATTTAAACTTAAGTTATACGATATAACATAACTTGGGGCAGTTTACGCTTTATAAACCGCTAAGCTATTTATGAAAAAGCGTAAACTGCCCCAAGTTATGTTATATCGTATAACATAAGTTGAACTAAGCTTCGTTCCTTATAATTTAATTTCAATGTAAACAACAATGAGACAATTCTTTTCATTTTTTCCTTCGGAAAAAGGCTACAAATATCGCATATTTTACGAGGGTCATTCAAAAAGTTCGTAGACTTTTGTCCCAACTTTTTTATTTAACGTTATATTATATCCAAATTTGGTACAAATATGTTAACAACAGATTCAAATAATTTTAGTAAAAAAATTGGAATGTATCTTCATATTTATTAAAATTAACAAGGTTTTAGAAGAGCAAAAATGGGGTAACGGAGCACCGTCAAAATTGAGTAATTTACTTTTTTTCACATTATAGTATTTACAGCCATACCTCTAATAATTGGAGCTGAAACGAAATAAAATTTACATGTTTAAATAAAGTATTGCTGTATTAATTAAAATGAAATCAGGTTGTGTAATATGTCGCTCCGTTTAAAAGATATCAGTTTCTAAATACATATGAACTTGATTAAAACAAGAGGCCCAAGGGCCACATTGCTCACCTGAGCACATCTACTAGGAAAAAGCACATATCAGATCAAAACTGAAAGTTTACTGGGGGGGGGGGGGAATTTTAACCCTCCTGGGTGTCATGATTTGAACAATGTAGAATCTACACTACCTGAGGATGATTCCATATAAATAGAAAAATATCACTAATCATGGCTTTGAAGTACTTGAAAAGAAGATTTTAAAAGGTTTCCCTATATATCCTTATGTACAATTTTGGTCAGCTATTTTGGGCCCAAAACTAGCCCCAGAGGTCATGATTTGAACAAGCTTGAATCTTCACTAACTGAGGATGATTCCACATAAGTTTCGTCTTTCCTGGCCCAAAGGTTCTTGAGAAGAAGATTTTTAAAGTTTTTCCTATATATTCCTATGTAAAACTTTGGTCAGCCATTTTGGCCCCATCCTAGCCCCAGGGGGTCATGATTTAAACAAATTTGAATCTACAATACCTGAGGATGATTTCACATGAGTTTCATCTTTTCTGGCAAAGTGGTTCTTGAGAAGAAGGTTTTTAAAGAATTTTTCTATATATTTCTAATATGTAAAACTTTGGTCAGCCATTTTGGCCCCACCCTAGCCCCAGGGGTCATGATTTGAACAAACTTGAATCTACACAACCTGAGGATAATTTCATTTAATAAGTTTCATATATCCTTTCTCAATGATTCTTAAGAAGAAGATTTTTAAAAGATTTTTCCTATATATTCCTATATAAAACTTTGGTCGGCCATTTTGGCCCCACCCTAGCCCCAGGGGTCATGATTTGAACAAACTTGAATCTACACAACCTGAGGATAATTTCATTTAATAAGTTTCATATATCCTTTCTCAATGATTCTTAAGAAGAAGATTTTTAAAAGATTTTTCCTATATATTCCTATATAAAACTTTGGTCGGCCATTTTGGCCCCACCCAAGCCCCAGGGGTCATGTTTTGAACAATGTAGAATCCACACTACCTGAGGATGATTCCACATGAGTTTCATCTTTCCTGGCCCAGTGGTTCTTAAGAAGGAAAAGATTTTAAAAGATTTGTTCTATGCATTTCTATGTAACTTTGGTTGGCCATTTTGGTCCCACCCTAGCCCTGGGGGTCATGATTTGAACAAACTTGAATCTACACCACCTGAGGATGATTCCAAATGAGTTTCATCTTTCCAATTCCAGTGGTTCTTGAGAAGAAGATTTTTAAAAGATTTTCCTATATATTCCTATGTAAAACTTTGGTCGGCCATTTTGGCCCGACCCTAGCCCCAGGGGTCATGATTTGAACAAAATTGAATCTACACTACCTGAGGATGATTCCACATGAGTTTCATCTTTCCTGGCCCAGTGGTTCTTAAGAAGAAGATTTTTAAAGATTTTTCCTATATATTCCTATGTAAAACTTTGGTCGGCCATTTTGGCCCCACCCTAGCCTCGGGGGTCATGATTTGAACAAACTTGAATCTACACTACCTGAGGATGATTCCACATGAGTTTCATTTTTCCTGGCCCAGTGGTTCTTGAGAAGAAGATTTTTTAAAAATGCTATTAATTTTTCACTAATTCATAATTATCTCCCCTTGGAAGAGGGTGCAGCCCTTCATTTGAACAATCTTGAATCCCCTTCAACTAAGGATACTTTGTGCCAAGTTTGGTTGAAATTGGCCCAGTGGTTCTTGAGAAGAAGATGAAAATGTGAAAAGTTTACGACAACGACAACGACAACGCCAACAACGACAACGACAACGCCAACGACAGACGACGGACAAATTTTGATCAGAAAAG
Organism: Saccostrea cuccullata; assembly: GCF_032062105.1. Classification (NCBI taxonomy): domain Eukaryota; kingdom Metazoa; phylum Mollusca; class Bivalvia; order Ostreida; family Ostreidae; genus Saccostrea; species Saccostrea cuccullata. The sequence goes on from NW_026925048.1 coordinate 5,963, forward strand.
CTCACTTGAGCCTTCGGCTCAGGTGAGCTAAAAAGCAAAAAACTATGACGTTGGAGGACGTCATGGAGCAGCAAGTACCAATAAAATTGTACTTTTCAACTTTTCATTCGGGAAACTTCTTCTACAAGCTTAAAAAATCCGTATAAACCAGGATCTGTGTGAAAAATAATCTGTGTATTTGTATTAAATGAAAAATACAATTTTTGAGTGGTAGCGAGTTTGAATCATACAATGAATTGTCTGCAAAGAAACAGGTTAAAGTTAAAAATATTGTTGAAATAGTTAGGAACGTCATTGCACGTGATGTGTGCTTCACTGTTGCAGAATTAATAGAGTTACATGGTAAATTAAAGAATTTGAAAACAATGACATTCTTATTCAAGCTATATTTGTACAATCGTTTGCAACCTAGGTGTTAAGTGTTATGGATATGTTGTATTTTTTTGAATGGGGAAGACGCTACAAACCGTTTATGAAATTAAGAAAATTAGTATAATTTTGACAAATTTTCTCAACGTTGTCTTTGACGTTACAATGTTGGTTAACCGTGCTCCATGGTAACAAAACATGTTGGTTTAAATTTTGGTTAACATGAGTTCTATTTAATCAAATCGAATGAACTTCACACTTCGATAAAATAAATGTTTATGTTTACGGAAATGTGTTGATCTATAATCTTGTAATAATTATTTGACGATGAGAAGCATTGTCTACGTATTTTTTGAATGACCCTCGTAAAAGTTAACGTCAAGCGCAGTAATACGTTTTTGACGTAACTCATTGTGACGTAGGCAAGTTATGTTATACAAAATGGATAAAACCGTTTAACCAATCAAATGATGTGTTATAACTAAAATTAAATCATTAGATAATAACGTACAAAACAATGATTTGTGTTGTCAGATAAAAGAGTACATACGCCTCAATATACAATTGATAAAATAATGTATGGTAAATTATTAAAAAGTCATGCCCATGTTAGAAATAGAGTCATCTCTAAATTTAGAGACCAATCTTCATGGGTATTAGCATGTACTTATCAATAAATAAAGCTATTAATCACGAGTTCCTGCTATGCACTCTTTAAAAATACCAAGGCGGTACTTTTTAATAATAAAATGATTTTGAAGCATAGATATGTGAATCTTTTTTTTTTTTCGAATGACCTTACCATTAAGCATATGCATTATCTGTTATGTTACCGATTTGAAAACTGAACGGTAACTTGCATGTTGTTTAAGTATATAAGACTTCTTCTTGTACATGTATGTTTTATAATCCAGTGACTTCAATTTATAGGAACAATGTAGTTGTAGTAGTGAAAATCCTGCCATGAGGAACACTTAAGTGATGTTCTCAGTGGCAATTGAAAAGTGTTAATCAGTGAAAGACAATGTTATAACATTAGAATTTGTATGTAAAGTGTTTAAAACAAATCATCTTCAGAAATATGCATTACTGTACTAACAAAAAATAAAAGTCATGGAACAGATCACTTTAGTTCGTTAAGATGATAAAAAAATTCCTTATATGTAACATAAAATAAAAGTCATGGATCAGATCGCTTTTAGTTAGTTCATATGATTTTTTTTTTAAATTTCCTTATATGCTTTGATTCATGGTTTAGAAAAGGAAATAATACTAGTATTCTAAATTTATGAATGAAACACATTTTAATGTAGTATGAATAGGTGTAGGGCTGTAATACTCTCCAAATACGTATATATATATGTACTATTATTTAATTTTTTTCAAAAAAAGAACACATTGTCATACAGCTTGTGTGATTTAATTAAGAATCTGGCTTTACTGTTTTTACATGTAGCTTGAAACTGACCAATATGTAAATCTTTTTTAAAACAGAATAAAAGCAAATGTACCAATTATACATATTAATGCCTATTCAATTTGAAACCAATTTGAAGCAAAACACCTGCATAAGAGTTAAGTTTAAAACTCGAAAAAATTACTTGTAAAAATAGATGTTGAAATCTGAGTGACCCATCTGTTTAATTTCTTAATAACTTTTTTAATTTGACTTCAAATTTGACCGTCGCTTGGCACGGATTTCCTTCAGAAAGCTTATTTAACTTTCCTTTAAAAAATTAGAGCGTGTTTTGGTTTCCTCCATGTGTAAATTTGTGTAAATACTCATCATCTCACCCACTAATCGACTTGTTAACTGAAGCTAGAAAAACCAGAAAATATTAATAGGGCCGGAAAATTTATAATAAATTTATAAAGGCATTTAACGATGTGTTTCAGTGTTAATTTTAAAATGAAATTGAACAATAATGGTATTGAGATGAATTTTCAAGAGTCTTGTTTATGTTACCAAACCTTTAAAATTGATAGTAAGTTATAATTTATACGGAGTATGAAAACTGTTGAAAAAAATTGTATCCATTTTAACCACTTGTTTTTTTTTTTATTTAATTAAAATACAATAACACTCACATTCTTTTTTTTTCTTTTAGGGAAAATAAATTCAAGATTAATTTTGTCCAGTAACATTCATTCGACTGATAGTGGCACATCGCTGGAAGTCGTCCATGTTGTCGAGAAGAAAACCAAATTGAAAATCGAAAAGATACAGTGTGAAGCCTCAGAAAGTCAATGTAATGAAACTCACAAGGCTATAGAACAATCCATGAAAGGTGTTAAAAAATTTTCACTTTATTTTATTTTTCATTTCATTTTATATTTCATTTTTAAAACTCTCAACAAACTATTAACTCTATTTTCTGAAAAATTAATTAAAACAATATTTAATAATTTTTCTTTTATGATATTAATTTAGATAAAAGACCCAAGAGTCTGTTGGTCTTTATAAACCCAAGAAGTGGGAACAGAGGGGCGGAAAAAATTTACCAGAGAAAAGTTCTACCGATTTTTCAAATGTGTGGAGTTAAAACAAATGAATACGGTAAGTATATCTTAATCAAAATATGCCATTTCATTTGAAAAAAAAGGAGTCAGAGACTTTTTAACTTAACTATTTTATAATTATTCTCAAATAGCATTACATGTACAAGTATTTGTTTCTTTAACAGTGACAAGCAGACCAAATGAAGTGAGAGACCGTCTTCTTAACACTAACCTTAACACATATGACGGGTAAGTGGCCATTGTTACTTCTCAGAAATTTAATTTTTAATTAAATCTCGTTCTAAAGCAGATATACGGGAAATGATATTTTTCATTTCATAAATGAACGTGTTACATTTTGATTCCAGAGTGGTAGCAGTGGGCGGAGATGGAATTTATAACGAGGTTCTGTCAGCATTGCTGGATAGAGAAATGAAGAATAGTGGTCTTGATCCGAACGACCCTGACTCTAGACTTGTTCAATTAAAACTGCCAATAGGAATAATTCCAGCAGGTATAAGTATTAGCTACTTTTATATCTTTATTATGTATTTTAATAATGAACACAAAAATAGCACGAGTTTTCTACAACCAAGAAAGCGAAATTACTGAATGTATTAACCATTCTGTGAGAAAAATCCCATAGTGAATGCATTGAAATAACTCTATTTTACTGATTTAGAAAATCTGCATGATAAATATAAAGCTGAGGAGAGTGATATCCTACCGGAAGTATATAGCGTGCTTATGATAGAGACTCAGACTTCCAGGTTAAGAGACAAGATTCTTAAATTGAGTCAGATTGCTTGCTATTAGCTGAACAGTGCGGAAATTGCAGACAATTAACCGCTCATCATACTTCTCGTGCATGAACAAATGGAAAATAATGTTTAGAAAATAAGGAATAATTTTCACAGTACTGAAATTAGAGAAAATTTAATAAATTTTAAAAACAAGTATTTAAGTAAAATATTTTTTGCACTTGAACATTTATTTATGATAACTTCAAGTCAACTTTTTTTTTTGTTTATACTTGATAGGATCAGGAAATTACACCGCTTGGTACCTCAATGGAACAAAATGTCCGAAAACTGCTGCGATACGAATCGTGATGGGTGACTGTGTTGCTACCAATGTTGCAAGCCTTCATCAAGGCAACAGGTGCGCGGGCTACTCCAGTCTCATTCTCGGTTTCGGGTTGTTTGGAGACGTCATGAGAGATTGTGAAAAATACAGGTGGATGGGAACAAGCCGATTTAAAGGTAAATATATGTTCCACGTAAATAAGTTTTGAATAAATCAGATATGGGTTTTAACTGAAGTTATCATAAGTTGGTAAATGAATGGTATTAATTGATTTAATTTTGATAGTGATTCCAGTTGGAACGGTGTTGAGTAGACGACCAGTGAATGTAATCATATCGTATGTTCCCGCCAAATCTGGCGACAATAACTCTAATGCAGAAAACAGAGTCACTGCTCCGAAACAACAATTCCATCGTCAGATATCTGTACCAGTTTTCAATACCAAAAAGGCTCGGGTGACTTTTCAGAAAAGAACAGTTTCTTCTTCTGCCAATTTTGGAGCAGCTTCAGGTAAAATGTTCACTTCTGAAAACAATTTCAAATTTTGGTTTCACAATCATAGTATTTTTTAAAGGATACGTATTCAAAACCAAATATTTTGATTTCGTTATAGAATGGAGGACCGCAGATGAAAGGGTTGTGTATGCAGTCGATACATATCCAATTACTATGAAACCGAAAGGAACAAAGATGGCGCCCCATTTTGGAGAAGATTCTTTGAAGTTACGAATAACGCAGAAATGTAAACTTATGGATCATATTCGACAACTGAAAGAAGTCGACGACGGGAAATCAACTTGTGTAAGTCTTACTTCTGGGTTTTTATAAAACGTGATCTAGATGAAAAATACCTAACAAATTTTAAATTATTTAAAATTCCACCATGCAGAATAAAAAAGGAGCAAATAATGCTAAGAATTCTTATATATTAAAATTTGAAAGTGAGACTAGCCCTGCAACCTATATACAGTGTACATACTAATATAGAATCACTTTTTCTTTTTAGTACGACTTCGACTTTGTCAGGACCATCAGTGTGGAGAGATATCGAGTTCGCATTTTGAATAAAGAAATGCAGGATTTTTTCGTTAATTGTGATGGAGAAGTCATTTGTCTTGATGGACCAGAAATCATCGTTAGGTAATTCAATTCAAAGTTCCTTATAAAATATAAAAGACTTTGTTATTTTAATTTTTTTTATTAATAAGGCAAGAGATTAATGATCAATATACATATATTCAATTGATTTAGAACAGAAAGAAATGTTTTCTAGACTCCATGCTGCAAATGTTCTTTATACTTTTTATTCTTTATTTTCAGCCTGCATAGAAGAGTCGTGCAACTATATGGAAGTCCTAACTAAGGAATGATAAATATGGAACAGAACTGTGACTATAACTGACACTTGTTTACATTTTTAAAAAAAAATTATAAATTATGTGCTTTATTGTGCTCAAATCAGTATAAAATTACTTTTTGTTCAATTTAGAATTGTATTTTATTTTTTATATATTTTTATATTTTATTTTTAGATATGTTTACATTTATTTACATATTTTTTTTCTTTTTAACGGGTGCTATTTTATAAACACTTTTACATCACTTTATGATAAAATTTTGTGAGGTCATCGGGCATTGATATAAGACCAAATGTAAACTATATTTTCTACATCTATATTACAATACAAATATATTTTCCACAATAATTATCATGCGTTATTTTTATAAATGATTTGCATACCCGTAACTACTGTTTCAGAAAAAGATATTAAACTTGTGTGTGTGAGGGTGAGGGTGTGTGTGTGTGTGAGAGGGTGAGGGAGAGGGTGTTTGTGTGTGTCTGTCTGTGTATGTTAATGATTATTAAGTACAGTATATGTACTTACACAGAGAAATAGAACTGTTTTTATCATTATTTAAACATGTCATCCAGTAAGCATAGAGACAATTAATATTGATTAAAATAAAACATATCTAGTTCATTTACAAAGGATATATTAAATAAATTAACTAGTATATTAAGTCAACAACTGTCACGTTATGAATTTAAAATCTCATTTTATATTATACATATTTCTGATATTTAAAAAAAACACTAAAATTTGATTGTAAAAAATCAGTGATTTTCTTCCCTTCTCCCTTGGGTTCTGGACACTGAATCTGAAAGCATTAGAAATATGGGGAGTCCCTGAGCTTACGAAATAGTTGCACAACGATGTGTAACGATACATATAAAACATTGCAGCAGTTTAAATCTATTAAGGAAGAAACGACATGACCACAAGATACCCTAAGTGTAGTGTGGGAGGTATTTATCATCAAGTCTATTTTAGATTTACGGAACATTGTTAAAAACTTTTGAAAAAATACCCTAATCTTGTGGTACTTTTTTGGCCATTATAACATTTGTTTATAAATTTTCAGATTATATTGGGTTAGTTAAATTGTGTGGGCCTATTGATTGTTGCAACCTTATTTTCTTTTAAACATAATTTTTAATACAATTGTATTTTTGATTATTGTCATGATAAACATTAAAGTTTTCAGAGATCCAAAAACAGGTGTATATAAAATTGTAGAGAACACCGGATCTTTTAATATGTACCTTTCAGTCACTAATAAATGAAATATTTACAACTACATTCATTTTTAGTTTTGTTTTCTAGCTAAAAAAAAAATGACGGAGCTACGTGAAACAATATGTTTAAAATTTTCATTCTTATCCTGTGGAAAGCACAATTCGGTTTATGTGAAGTTTCTTTACTAGTCAGGAAGAGTATAAAATAGCAAAGTCTGCGTAATTTTTGAACGGCCTTCGTATTACTGAACATTCCTGGTATTGCAAAAAAGGGTTTCAGTTTCATTCAAAACAAAATTTGAAATTTAATATTATTTTTCCAATTTATTTTTTTTAGTTTACTAATCACAAAAGGTGCACAATGATCAAAAACCTATACGATATCTAAGTCAAGGAATTGGGTTTTATAAATACGGAGTATATACTAGTACCAGATATGATTGAATGCGAGTCATCTATCATGTAGCCTAAAGCGGATTCGAAATTTCCGGTTTTCAATGCCAACTTGCAGTGCCTAAATTCTCAATAGATTTTCATATCCACTTTACTGAATTGCTAGGATATACCATCATCTTAGCAGGAAACAATATCAAAACTATACCAATAAAAAAAGAATGCGGAAATTTAAATTAAAGGGTTAGATTATATCCTTGACATATTCAGAATCGTCGGTTCTCACAGTTATAAACATGAATGACAAAACAAGGAAATGAAAATTTTGTTGTAGGTGACAAATTTCCGGTTTATGAATGAGAAATTTGAACTTTAGCTATCTTCGATAATAAAAGTGTACCTCATAGATCAAACTACAACATGTGACATTAAACGTTAAAAATATAGAACACATGTAATATATAAACATAGTTCAATAACCCTATAATATATGCTATATCCTGATTGCAGGATGTGTTTGAGAAATACTGATGCCACTGTATGGCAACTTTTGGCGAAGGTTGAAGTTTCTTACTCAAATGCAAGTCAAACTCCAAAGTCAAAATTGTTGGTAACAAAAGGAATGTATTTTTACAAGGAATACATCTGTAAAATATGAAAACTCTACTAATAACTGTTCAAAACGTATGGCCAAGGTTAAAGATTTCTACAAATGGGTCAAACTCTAAGGTCAAGGTTAAAGGGTCATAAATTATTCATATCAATTCAAAGGTCTTAATAAAATAAAAAATAATACAATAAACAGTCATGTGAATTACTAAAGTCCTAATACCAATTGTTCATACCTTAGGGCCAAGGTTAAATGTTTTTTGTAAAAGTAGGTCAAACTCCAAGGTCAAGAGGTAAAATTGTTTGTGCCCAAAGAAATTACTTCTTAAAAGCAATATACCTGTACGATATGAAAGCTATAGCCTAACTCAGGCAAAATGTTTGGGCAAGGTGAAAATTTTTGCGGACAAGCAGCTAAACATACAGACAGACGGATAGGATAAAAATATAACCCAGAAATCTTCGATTACGGGGGAAATGGATGAAATATACACAATATTAAAAAAATATGAACCATCGGCAAGCTGAGAACCCATCTTAAAATTACTAGCTAAAGATCGATGATTAAAATGAAATAAATGAGAAGACAATTTTTAAGCCAGTTAATGAAATGGCAAAAATTTGGACGGTTTTCTCTTGTCGATTTAATAGATCAATGGTGGCGTTCTGAATCAGTTAAAAATATTTCAATTTTTTAAATTTTTCGGGGAAATGTGCACCAAGCCCCATTAAAATATTTAAAAATCATGACCGTGGTGCAAAAATTGCATAAATGTAGCTTTTACAGAAATATACATGTATTTACCTTCCACAAATGAAAATTAAACCAAAATCTAAACAAGTAGAATAAGAAAGATAAGTCGTAATGACCAAAAAATAAAATAAATTAACAACAAATAACATCCATGAAACCTTTTTTGTATGTCCTGAATCTTAAGAATTACGATTGATTGATTGATTGGTTGTTGTTTACCGTCCCTCTCGAGAATTTTTCACTCATATGGAGACGCCACCAATTGCCGGTGGAGGGCTACAAATTTTTTTATGCTCGGCACTCAGGGCCTTTGAGCAGTATCTTCATGCCAGCACCTACTGCGACACGGGGCCTCAATTTTTCTCATCCGAAAGTCTCCACGTCCCGCATGTCAACCCGCGACGTAAGGATTGACTCCTTAACCTTAGAAACCACTGCACCACGCGGGCGACTTAAGAATTACGAGTATGAGAGCATAAATATAAATGAGATGCTTGTTAGATTAATATTTTTTTCAGAATTTAATATCTTCATGCTCTCTGAACAATTTTTCCATAAGGTCCATGTCAAGGAGGGTTTCTAACCTTAAAAATAGAAGGAATATAGATCTCTCTCTCTCTCTCTCTCTCTCTCTCTCTCTCTCTCTCTCCTAACACATTTAATCAATTAATAATACAGTAGATACATTCATTCATATATTTATTTGATACATGTATATTCAAATGAACTGGACATAAGATACCTCGGAGTCTGCTGTATTTGTTTTATACTTAACTTTCCTCACTTATATAGTGATATTCCACTTTCGTCTACACATTTAATTAATGTCTCGCAATTTCTTCGATATTAAATTTAAGACCTGAATTCCAACAACTTCGTTTAAATTTTATGATGATATTATTTTAATGAATTTGTTAGCAAAGACAACATGTCGTTGGTCAATATTTTAACTGACGTATTTGGCCTTTCTTTTATGTTAAATTTGACTACAGAATCCCATCTCCTTGATTAAAACAGAAGACTTAACGCGAGGGAAAAACACTTGCACAATAATCGAGGCATTATTTTTTTAGAAATCATGGCCTTAAACGGCACTGCTTAAAGCATACTAAACGAGGAGTAGATTCTTGTCCCTGAAATATATTGTACAAAAAATAAAAACATAACAGGGTAAATCTTTCATCACATACTATAAATAAACTCGCTTTTCAAATTTATAAGACAAGATTAAACATTTTGCATCACCCAGACCTTAAAATGAAGGCGGATATATCTTATAAAAGGCGGGCCTAATATGTTATCGTATTAGGTCCGGCCGGACCTTTAAACGATGCGGACCAAATATTAGGCGACATCGGTCAGGGGATGTTTACAAAAATCAGCTTCTCAAATGAATGAATCATTTATTAACATTTGATTTTTTTATTGGACCATCTTCAAAAGAAGTTTTTGTCTGCCTCTCCCGATGCAAGGTATAAAAAAATGGTCGGCGGGGTTGGTTGGAAAGATTTTTTTCTTGGAAAATTTCAACATTGTAATGACGGTATGTGCAAAATCAAAAGTAAAAAAAATCTGAATTACTGGAGGTAAGAAAAAAAAATTGAGTCGGGTCGGGAAAGTGCAAATAATATTTTAAAGATGACCTTATGTCATTTTGCTTTCGAGCACAATTTTTTGAAATATTACCTCTCTGAGTTATCTAACCCGCTTTCCAACAATCTTTTTGAAAGGTTTTCTTCCTCGTTTTCCTTGTCATAATTTCTAAGCACCTTTCTAAACAGGTTACAAAGACGTCTGAAATGATCAACTTAATAATTTTATTTAAACCTGATTGAACTTTTAATAAGTTGTAAGCAGATCTTTGTTTTAGTAAGACACTAGCAGGATCTAAAATTCAAAATAATTAAATTGATATTCAACAATTTAACAAGATCATAACTGAATTCTGCGAAACATTTCTAAATAAAAGGAACTGGAAGTTTTACTTCAAATCAAAATTATCATCTACAACAACAACAAGTGATAACAATGTATGCAATCTTTCAATGGTTCTATATCCTCGCAATTTAAATGAAAAATGAAATTTTTGCGATGAACTACTCATCTGTCATAATGAAATTGCTTTCTGAGTTACCATAAATTCCTTACTTTGTTTCTAATGGACTAGTCCCATAATGTTGGTCACAGGTCAACATTTTTGATTTTGTTTTCACCAGATCAACCAAATATCTCTACAATTAACAAATAGGGATAAAAATTCACAATTAGACAGATTTTTAAATATTCTATTTGATAATATTTGGTTGAAAATCAATTAATTCTGTTTGAGTTTTATTATTTATGTCATTATACTATAAAGAACTAAATTCAATGCCAATGATGTCAAATACTACAGATCTCTTCATTACTTCTTTCCAAAAAAAATCTGCAATTAACAATTTTGGCTATTGATCAAGGAAAAATACTTTCTTAAAGGAAATATACTTTTTTCTTTAGAGTGAGAAATATTACAACACCTTAATGTCAAGATCCCCCATTTTTAAATCAGACATCATGTTTCTCAAACCTCTGATACCATTCAACCAAAGAGGGAATTCATTTTCTTTAGTGAGATATCGCATCATTTCAAGTGAAATGGTTACGTTCAAGAGTCCATTTCTGAAAATATGAGTACATGTATGTCTTCATGTTTTCATGACATTGCTGAAATATATCAAATATTCACTAATCTTATTATATTAGGTAAATATGATTAACAATTGTAGATAAGAGGCTTAAAAATCCCAAGGGTGTGATGGTGAAATTGAAAAATAATCTATGGTCATAAATGTTTTATTTCTTATTGTGATATCTAATCTGCGGTTCAGTTGAGAACAATATCGAAAATTACTTTCATTGGTTAGCAAACGATATTGTTTTCCGATTTTATACATGTACATGTATGTAAATAGCAATAGCGACCTTGTTAACTCAAAGGCGTCATTTAATAGACCCAACCTATCTTCCTTTGGAAATACCTAAAATAGAAATGAAAAGTAAAATAATTAAGAATAATTCTGGGGTGTCACTGTGCCTGATTCAATTTTTTTGTTTAATTCACACAATTAAGATATTAAATTTTAAAATCTTTAATACTCAGTACCAAAAACCCAAGAACACCAAAAGCAAGTGACCCAAAATTTAGTGCATAACAAATTTCTTTGAAAAGAACCCTCTCCCTTTTCTTATCACAATGAATAAAGATTGTAATTCTTTTTATGATTAAAGTGCTTTTATTTTAAATAAAAGGATACATGTACATTTAAATTGCAAATTAAGTTTTCAAATAATTTAGAGGATTCCTATTTCTTCCATGGTTTGGTTTGTTGCAATTTTACTTTTGATATTTTCCTTGTATTTTCATTACATTAATTCAATAATTATCTGTAAAAACATTGCCACACGATTTAATGATCGCTTGTCAAGGAATCATGTAGCTCCTCACCCCAAATAAATTTTTGGGTGGTGCCCTATCCTTAACCTGAAATTTATTGCTTGCTACGGGCATGTTTAACAGTATAAGTATTTACTAAATTATCTCTTCTTATACAATCATGAAAACTCCTTCAGTATAAATGTATATTACACTATCATTTAACTTATTAACACTTTCAAATAAAAAAAAACTCTAATTACCGAATGATTTCTTTTTAACTGTTCAATTATTAGATTCCAGGTGTCCGTATCATAATCCACTCTGTAATATCCGCTGCTACCAAAGTTACCTTTAACCAATATATCATTGGTGTCCAGGTGTAAAGTTTCTTTTAAAAATAATGTACTTGGGTAATGCAATTGCTTATAAGATATATGTGAAAATTTATGTGTTTGACATATTATAAAAATGACATTCAAAAGGAGTTCAAATTTGATACATTTTGATATATAGAGTTCAAATTTTGATATATTTTTATATGAACCTGATGTGTTTAGAAGCCACATCTGATTTCGCACCCAGCACCCATTCTTCTGCAAAACGCCATATATAAAGGGAACTCGCCTTTCATAACTATAAAAGAGAGTCATACTATATTTTTATCTAATATAACAAATGAATTGTGTCTCTAATCTTTTAAGACATATGCACAATGTACAGACAAGAATTCTTTTTAAATATAGGTTTCTTGTTTTTACTTTTACATATAGGAAGAAGAAACCTGGCATCTGATGTGGGCGATTTGTGAAATGCATTATGAATCTGTGAAATCTTCACTTCGGTTTCCCGTCGACTAATCATTATGATAGGATATCCTAATTGATTGGTCCATCCATCCATAGCAGATTTCAGATCTATTCTCTCCTTTGAAGCCTGAAGATTCAAAAAGTAATATTTAGGTAAAAGAAAAGTTTAATTTATATCATCATTAGAATGGTATTAAAATCGGGTTTGAATATAAAAGTGGCATTAGACAATCATTTAAAGTTAAAGACAATATTTATCCTTAAGATGACAAAAAAGCTGATAACAGAACATTTTACATCGTTCTTTATCACGAGTTTAACACACTCCGTTGATCTCGACACAGAATGTCATAATCCCAGTTTATTACATTTCGTGTTGTAACAAACATTATAATGAAAGATACAAGCCTTCAGTGTTTAATTATATAATGTTAAAGTGCTAATATTATCAAGAAATTAGTAAAAGTAATTAAAGTAACTTACTTGAACCTCTGAAATACATTGCCATAAATCATCAGTAACTACATTACTGTAGTTATTTTTCTTCAGGTAATTTTTTATCCCTGTGTCAAAATTTGGCTTTCCAATAAATTCTCTAATCATTTGTATGATAGAAGCTCCCTAAATTTTGAAAATAAGAAATTTTCGTCGGAGTTAAACATTTGAAATACATATAAAACATATTTCATATTCTTTTGAAGTAAATTTTATTCAAAACATTCTATATGAAACAAATATTTATTGTTTGTCTTTCAAATATATATCGACGATGTTATATCAAAAAGCGATATAGTTCTTACTTCCATTCATGCATATATTATAAGGACTCGATCATTTGAGTAAATGTGAAATAAAAGTCAGAAACTTTCCGATCTATCTAATATTTGGATATTTTATTATGAACGATATGTGCAAATTAACAACAAAATTGAATGACAAACGAAATCACTTCAGCTTTTCCATCAATTTTCGTTATGAATAAAGAAACTTAATACTACCCTGACAACTATACGCCTTCCAACCTATTCGAAACTCGAGGTGGCTCTAAGTAAGATCAATTTTGAAAAGAGACAGAATACTGACAAATAATTTGATGCTACAGAGATTACAAAAACAAAAAATCTAGATTTATATATTATATTCTTATTCACTTGAAATGGTATCTAGAGAGGCATGCATGCTGCAGATTTATTTATATCATTCTGCTAAATAACCACAATTAAAATATAGATATATCTATATACTTAGGCATTTAAAGTTAAAATCCCAAAGAACCAACCTTCATGTAAATCTGACATAAACTGATGGACGAAGCATCCATTTTATTGTTCACAGGAGAGACTACTAATGAAGATCTTCTTTGGTCACAATTCATTGCAAAGGATATAACGTTTTCATAAATCTTGATGGCCTTGAAAAAGTAATTTTTTTAGTCTTTTCAAAGTACATGTAGTTTATTCATTTTCGTTTAAAAATCACATAAGTGTTAATAATCAGTATATTGCATTTATGATTTCAATAAAAAAAAATAATATAAAAGAAGAAAAAAAATAGCGGTGATCTTTTTTTTTAAAATTACTACCAGTATGTCATATTAAAAAAATATTTTTGATCAAATTATGTCAATTGCCCAACATACCATCTCAAAAGATTCATCTAGTGCTTTTCTTCCAAGGAATGACATAAATGTAGCTAATCCTTCATTAAGCCATAGATCATTCCACCATTTCATAGTTACAAGGTTACCAAACCACTATAATTTCAAAATGCTTCCTGTAAATATCTTAAAATCTAGTTTAAAAATGAAAGTGTACAAGACATCGTTCATATAAATAGACCAAAACCTATTAGTAATAATACCAATTTTGTCACATAAAATTTGGCTGCTTATATTTCAGTCAATTCGTTTTTAACATTTCAGTGAAAATAAATATTTGTGACTTTATTTCTTATACATGTAGTTCTATTCTTTCTGCTCGAGTACTTAGTGCATTTTAACTAAAACAACACGGGATGAAATTTTGATAAAGTCCCTTATAAAGGTTTATATATAAGAACTTTCAGAAACTAATAAAAATGTGAAGACTACAAAATAAAAGACGTTGTGATTATTCGCAATTTCAACATTGATAAAAGATTTTTACATAGAAAGTCGTTCTGTAATGCAAAGCTTTTAAATCCAAACTTATCCTTACAATTAAGAAAATACATTTCGATAAAGTAAATATCACAATATCTTACAACCATGACAAAAATTAAATTATAATTTCCTATTTTTAAAAAAGATTATATCCAATTTTACCTGATGGGCAAGCTCATGAGAGATCACACTGGAAACCCAGTTCTTTTGCCAGATACTTGTATTTGAACCAACCAGTACGGCTTCTGTCGCTGAAGTAATCAGTCCCCAATTCTCCATGGCGGCATAACAAAAGTATGGAATGCCAATGTAGTCTGTAAAAAAATTCAAGATTACATTTCAATTTGAAAAGTAAGTTTTAAAACTTAGATCGAAAAATGTCTACATTCAGTAAATAGTTGTAAACTTCAGATATTCTCTCTGTGATGATTATGCTTTATATTTTTTTTCTTAAAGCATACATTTTTACAATATTTAATGGTTTTGCAATAGCTTTCTTAACTCACGCCCTTTCAAAAGCGGCGATGAGCTTTATTTGTTTTGTTATTGTTGGTTATGATTATTGTAAATGTTACCTAGTTTTGGCAGTGGGTAGGAGATGTCGAATAGTCTGTTGAAGTAGTCCAATAAAGCGACTATTTCATGAAGAGCATACTGGGCCTCGTCTATTCGGTCAGGAGAGGCATACACTGTGACCTTTACAGGAAAAAAATAATAATTCAGATACTGACCGTATGATTTTTTTTTTCTTTTAAGAATTGTTTTATTATTTAATTATCAGTGCTAATATAGTAAATTGTGGTATTTTTGTCAGGAAAGATACTTGATGCATTTATAAATACTTATTTTGTTTATAATACTTTTCATTCAAAGTTGAACATTGCATTAAAACATAACAGTGTGTAGTTATCTCATTTCGTGAAGATTTTTTATAACATTATTATTATAATATAATGTAATACATGTATACGAGGGTTGTTCGAAAAGTTCGAAGACTGATGCGATGAAATTAGTACCTCTTGGTACGATGAACTCTGTGATTACAAAATTTTTAATGAACATCAAACAAGAAAAGATAAAGAAATGTTGATATTTTTAGCTTGATACCTGAAATATTTATCAAATTATCCTAAAAAAGACATTTTATGATCATCTGGCGCTGTTGCCATTTAGTTTCATTGTTCCTCAAGGTCCGCATTTTTTTTTACCTCATGCACTTATCTTGATGAGATTCCTTAGAGACCAGGAGTTACCGGTCCTGTTTACTAGTATTTGATGTCAATGCATATGATATTGTAAATAGATCTATACATAGTTTAAAAATTCTTCACTTGATTATAAGAGCATATTTGCATGAAAGTCTTCAACATCTATCACACCTGATCGACGTCGTCACTTTTCTAAGTGACAAACTTTTAACACTTTTACAGACAAATCAACATTAACTTTTACATTTCTCGTCTCTCTAATCGTTTTTGGCATTTAAACAAGTACTAGTACTCTGAATGCATTTATTTTTTCAGTAGCTCATTTAAATATCTCCTAGATCTGTGTCAGTTTTTCCAGGGGTGAACTTTTATAGAATATATTGGAGAAAGAAACCCACCTCCTTTGTGACATCATTTCAACCCCTTTATTGTTTGGACATTTCATATAAAATTTACCATAAAATTTCAAAGAACTTACAAAATGGGGTAAAAATTACAATTTTTACGGTACAGTTTACACAATCATGTTATATGTTAATTATGTGCTCTTACTTACTTTTGTGCCATCTTTTGTGTTATCTGTTATGGAAGAAAAATCACACACCACAAAAGCAACGAGATATGAGCTCATTGTGACGCTTTGGTGGAATTCATCCAGCACCAAGTTTGCACCATATGCTGTTGAGGATCTAAGAGGCATGTTGAAAAGCGAAAAGTAGTCTTTTTCCCTTACAATAGACATAGAAAATTTCGCTTTCAATTCTGGTTCATCAAAACAGGGGAATGCTTCTCTGGCATGCATTAGTTCAAACTGAGTAGATGCTAATAACCTAAAATTGAAATGTTAGAAGAAATAATATCACACTGTATGATCTTTTCATAAATACGTTTAATTACATTTAATTTTTAATATCATGTAGTCTGATAGAAATGAAGAGATATCAGAAAATAAAATAAAATGTCATTGACATTTACCTTGTTGAGTTTTTGTTGTCATCAAAATATGAGCTCAGATAAAATCCTTTGCATGTTGATGCGAATTCCCCCTCAAACTTCATGTTGATAACAATAACGGTATCGTTTGGTATAACATTGTCTACTTCTACATAGAACTGATCATTTTCTTTGAATTCCAGATGTCTTGTTACATTTAGATTTTTTGAATCAGTTACAGATCTTAAAGTCACATCAGAAATCTCCAAGTTTTTAGAATGCAACACAAAGAAATAAGTGGCCTTCACAACCCTGCATTTTATAGAAACTTTACCAGAAAACGTTCCTTCCGTCAGGTTTGGGTGCATAAATATATGATATTCTGACGGCAAAACTGAGGAGGGAAGACGAAAGTTTCTCCATGGAAGATTCTCGTCGGTTGTTGCAAAAGAATCTTCCAAAGTATTGTCTTCGTTCCTGGTAAACTTCGAGGACTTGGCAAAATGAGCTTTTAATCCGAATGAGCACAGCAATACAATGCTTACTATCAAGAGTATCAGTTTCATGGTGGTGAAAATTGGTCTTGCTACTGAACAAACTCAGCTTACACACAATATATAAGATTTCGCTCGTTTACTAATCACAGTGACATTCATGCCTTACAAATATCACTGAACTTTAAAATTCTCCAGTTTATCACCGAAATTAATAAAAATCATGCATTCGCAATTACTTCCAAAATGACTTAACAATACTTATATCAGAAATGATCTGATGCAATTCCTCGAAAAAAGCAAATAAAATTATACCTTATTACGTTATTTATTTAGAAGCACCTAACTAATGCATAAACAATTAGTTTTCATTGCGGTACTGTACTTCCGGTGCCCAAAAACGTATTTGAAACCTGTAAATTGTTAAAACGACAGTGAGTCAAAAGAGAATGCTATGTGTAATAACACGAGGTGGGAGCAGGTGCATTTGAGGAGAAAGCATCCCCCTGTCGACCGGTTTTACCTGCCGTGAGTCCTATGTATTATTTAATGTGTTTTACAAGAAAATTATTTAAAAGAAACCTGTTCGAACTATGGTCAATTTGTTGAAAGACAGTCACTGTCACTACTAAGACAGTTGTGTACAACATGACGTTATATAAAATTTCCATGTGAAGATTAAAAAAAATATTTCATATTTTTGCCTCTGTTTGCCATTCATTTGTTTGCTGAATTTATGAGATCCCTCACTGTTCGTTATGCAAAACTCATTGGATGCAATAATACGGGATGACAGAACAGACTAAATTTTATACGTCGTACATACCCTTTAATGGACTTTTGCGAAGACAATGACTTTTACTTGACGGCTTACTTGGAAATTTAAACCTGCGTCATGTACGGAGGTACGGAATTGGATATAGTTAAGAAAACATCCATTGAGGTGAAAGTTATGGTATTAAGGGCTTTGAAATAATTTATCAAACAAAAAATATAATTGGTGGTAAAATAAAATTTATTTAGAAACTTTATTCACGAGAATTAATATATGCTTTTATTTTCTATAACTTAAGAAATGAAATAAAGAGAAAGACACATTTCGGTAGGAAAACTCGGCAGGAGTTAGTCAAGACTTGAAGGGAGGGTGTTGAGGGTGGAAATGTTGCCGTTTCCGTTCTAGACAACGTAATATGATCTTTGATATCATCGTTTTGTTAAATGTTAAGATCAATATTTTTTTCACAAAAGAGCTCCCGTATATTTTCCTGGTTTAAAAGTAAGCCGTCAACTGTAAAAGCCAGTGTCTTCGCAAAACTCCAATACCCAATATGTTTTTACATACCTGTGAAACGGAGACAACGTTATAAAAATTTCTTCATGAAATGAAGAAAACATTTGCTGGCTCGTCATTAAATCGACATTCAAATTCAGTGTACATCGACGACGTTTTGTCAATTTAAAAATTTAAAATTATTCCATTCATATGTGGACTCGATATATCCCAGTGAATTTGAAAAAGACAACACAAAAACTTTCTACATTTACCTCAGTGGATATATTTATCTAATTGTAAAGCGATAAGAATTTTGCGCTATTGGATTTTAAAACAATATATCAGAAGAGTAAATTGTATCTTAAAAAGTCGTTCTCTTTCACCAGTAAATTCCAAATCACTGACAATATGTGGAGTAAAATCCCTGGTCAATGTCAAAAAAGAACTTATATATTATATTTTTCACATATATATTTATTTAAGTACAACATATTATCATAACAATACCCATTAAATGTTAAATTAACGTAAGAAAAGGCCTCAAAATACTTGCTTACCATTCTCTTTAAAATAAAAATAAATATATTCATAAAATCGGAAGTATTTTATCCAAATTCTTTCCTGTAAAGTTATACTTAAGTTATGAAAACATCTGAAGCACAAAATGTAAGTTTTGTGATTAATTCCTAAGCTAAGCAATTTGATTACCTCAGGAATTAAATGGGCGAAAATAAAACCGAACACTAACAACTACCAACATTTATCAAGTAAAACATGGTAAAACAAGAAACCGAGATTGTTTAAATTGAAAACCAATTTCTACATCTATTCATAAAACTGAAATAAAACATACAATGTATATAAAAATGTTTTAAAACCATCACGGGGAGAACAAAATAAAATAATTTTTAATCTCCTTTCCCCTCCAAAAATAATCCCCAAAAATCTGAGAGAAGAAGATCATTACAGAAGAATTGGTTTCATTTTTTCCTTTCACTACACAACATTCTCTCATTCGTGTTCTTTAACATTCTCCTACTTTTTGACACCAAATCCGCTCCTTTAACCCGATTACTTTCATCCTTTTTCTTACCCGTGCCTTCATCGAGAAATACATATAAATAGTCAACTAAAATTAACTTATATATCTCTCTTCATCCCGAAAAAAGGTTACCTTCTCTATGAAGTATCCACAGGACAAGTCTTTGAACTTTTCTTTAGCACTTTTCGAAGCTTTCTTTTACACAAATGAAAATTTATTTATTAATAATATCATTTTCAATGGAATATCATTTTTTAACTCTTTACAACTTACTGAACTGTTATGCAACATACACTAAATGTTCACGTCATAGAAATAGAAATTTACCATTTCCCCGCAAGCACCTTTTAGCGTGGTACACGTTTCTCTAAAGTAAAGCGCAAATAATATCATGACGAAATATTTTTATACAAAAATAATTTTTCTTATTTCTTAAGATTTTTGCATGTATAAAATAGAAGGAAATTGCCATTAAATTTAAGATTAAATGAACTTTTTAAAGTGCGTGAAAATGCGTGATTGCGGGGAAACGGTATATGCGTGATTTTGCGTTAGAAATAGGAAATGGTATATGCGTTAAAATGCGTGACTGCGGGGAAGGGGGTTAAAGAAATAAATTTTAAAACTGTAGAATTTCTTACCGAGTTGAGGAATTTACTGTCTCATTGTATCTCATTATTTCCAATTTTTTCCTTGATACATTACAAAACCGTAACTGTAATGATAATGAATTGCTAAGATGAAAAGCATATTATAATTCAGAATATTAGAACATTCCAAGTACAAAAATACATTGATAATAAATACATAATAGAAATACTTCTCAATACCTTAAGCTCAGCAAAGTTTTCTTCGTTTTGTGGGTAGTCAGGTAGTTTTAAATTCAAAGTAGCCATGAGCCAAGGGAGAAAATCACTCTCATTTTCCAAGTATTTTGTAATTTCAACAGCTACGGTGATATTAAGAAGTCCAGCTCTGTGTGTGAAAGAAAAAAGCGTACTTTTTTGAGGGACGGTGATACCATAATAATAACTAAATTGAATTAAACCCTTCTTCATACAAGTGTTAATTGAAATTGTAACTAAAGTTTCCCCCAGGTCGAGTTAAATCAGAGTCAGTCTTAATAAAAAGAAACAAGAGGCCCATGGGCCACATCCCTCACCTGAGCACTAAGGGTAGGAAAAAGTAGAAAATGGTTTTTAGGTCACCTGAGTAACTCAGGTGACCTATTGCTATCCGTTTTCGTCCGTCGTCGTCCGTCGTGCGTCGTGTGTCGTGTGTTAACATTTGAACATTTTCAGCTTCTTCTCTGAAACCACTGAACCAATTTCAACCAAATTTGGTATACAGCATCTATGGGTGGAGGGGAACAAAAATTGTGAATTTCATGGTCCCCGCCCCCCTGGGGCCTGAGGGGTGGGGCAAAAACCACTAAAATTAATGAAATCTTTAAAAATCTTCTTCTTTACTCCTGGACATCAAGCAGGCAAACTATTGGCATGAATGTAATGTGCATTGAGTCCTCTACCAAAATTGTGAAATTCATGGCCCCAGGGTCAGGGGTTCTAGTGCTAGGGCGAGGCTCTATAGATTATATAGTGAAAATGCATTATTTCTTTGGAAATCTTCTTCTCTGCTCCTGGGTATTAAATACACTAAATAAGCACATAGTTATGATGAGCAAGAGTGCCTCTTTCAAAATTGTGAATTTTATGGCCCCAGGGTCAGGGGTTCTGGTGTTAGGGCGGGGCTCTATAGATTATATAGTGAAAATGCATTATTTCTTTGAAAATCTTCTTCTCTGCTCCTGGGTATTAAATACACTAAATAAGCACATAGTTATGATGAGCAAGAGTGCCTCTACCAAAATTGTGAATTTTATGGCCCCAGGGTCAGGGGTTCTGGTGTTAGGGCGGGGCTCTATAGATTATATAGTGAAAATGCATTATTTCTTTGAAAATCTTCTTCTCTGCTCCTGGGTATTAAATACACTAAATAAGCACATAGTTACTATGAGCAAGAGTGCCTCTTCCAAAATTGTGAATTTTATGGCCCCAGGGTCAAGGGTTCTGGTGTTAGGGCGGGGCTCTATAGATAATATAGTGAAAATGCATTATTTCTTTGAAAATCTTCTTCTCTGCTCCTGGGTATTAAATACACTAAATAAGCACATAGTTATGATGAGCAAGAGTGCCTCTACCAAAATTGTGAAGTTTATGGCCCCAGGGTCAGGGGTTCTGGTGTTAGGGCGGGGCTCTATAGATTATATAGTGAAAATGCATTATTTCTTTGAAAATCTTCTTCTCTGCTCCTGGGTATTAGATAAACTAACTAAGCACATAGTTATGATGAGCAGGAGTGGCTCTTCCAAAATTGTGAATTTTATGGCCCCAGGGTCAGGGGTTCTGGTGTTAGGGCGGGGCTCTATAGATTATATAGTGAAAATGCATTATTTCTTTGAAAATCTTCTTCTCTGCTCCTGGGTATTAGATAAACTAACTAAGCACATAGTTATGATGAGCAAGAGTGCCTCTTCCAGATTTGTGAATTTTATGGCCCCAGGGTCAGGGGTTCTGGTGTTAAGTCGGGGCTTTATTGATTATATAGTGAAAATACATTTATTCTTTGTAAATATTTTTCTTTGCTTCTGGGTTTTAAGCCAATGATCCAAGTATATATATATTTATGATGAAGAAAGGTGCATCTAGCAAAGTGGTTTTTAATGCCCCCAGGGTCAAAGGGGGGGGGGGGGGTTACATAGCCTGAAAATAAATTCATGCTTTGAAATCTGCTCTTTGGTATTAATCAACCATTTTATGATAAAATTTGCAAAATTTTGAAATATATGACCCTGGGTCAGTGGTTCCTTTGGGGTGAGGTGCACAACTGGTTATAAAGTGGAAGTGCATTTTCTCTTTGTTACTCTGATCTACCTCTGGGTATTAAGTAAATAGAGTAAGCATGCTAAGTTAATAATTATGATAAGCAATGGTGCCTCTTTCAAAATTGTAAATTGTGAATTTCATGGCCTCCGGTTTAAACACGACCCAAATTTAATTGTTTGAAAGTTGTTACACAATACTCAGGTGACCTATAAGGCCCGTGGGCCTCTTGTTTATTGTAAAGTTTAAATCCAAAAGTAGTCCCATGACCAATCATGGATTTGCTATTTTTTAGAAAATGATTTTTAAAGAATTTTCCTATATATGATCTTCGAAAACTTTGGTCGGCCATTTTGGCCCCGCCCTAGCCCCGGGGGTCATGATTTGAACAAACTTGAATCTACACTACCTGAGCATGCTTCCATATAAATATGATGAATTATGGCTTTGTCATTCTTGAGAAGAAGATTTTCAAAGAATTTTCCTATATATTTCTATGTAAAACTTTTGTCGGCCATTTTGGCCCCGCCCTACCCCCGGGGGTCATGATTTGAACAAACTTGAATCTACACTACCTGAGCATGCTTCCATATAAATATGATGAATTATGGCTTTGTCATTCTTGAGAAGAAGATTTTTAAAGAATTTTCCTATATAATTCTCTGTAAAACTTTGGTCGGCCATTTTGGCCCCGCCCTACCCCGGGGGGTCATGATTTGAACAAACTTGAATCTACACTACCTGAGCATGCTTCCATATAAATATGATGAATTATGGCTTTGTCATTCTTGAGGAGAATATTTTTAAAGAATTTTCCTATATATTTCTATGTAAAACTTTGGTCGGCCATTTTGGCCCCGCCCTAGCCCCGGGGGTCATGATTTGAACAAATTTGAATCTACACTACCTGAGCATGCTTCCATATAAATATGATGAATTATGGCTTTGTCATTCTTGAGAAGAAGATTTTTAAAGAATTTTCCTATATATTTCTATGTAAAACTTTGGTCGGCCATTTTGGCCCCGCCCTAGCCCCGGGGGTCATGATTTGAACAAACTTGAATCTACACTACCTGAGCATGCTTCCATATAAATATGATGAATTATGGCTTTGTCATTCTTGAGAAGAAGATTTTTAAAGAATTTTCCTATATATTTCTATGTAAAACTTTGGTCGGCCATTTTGGCCCCGCCCTACCCCCGGGGGTCATGATTTGAACAAATTTGAATCTACACTACCTGAGGATGTTTCTCCATAAGTTTCATCTTTCCTGGCACAGTGGTTCTTGAGAAGAAGATTTTTAAAATATGCCACCAAATTTTCATTTATTCCCAATTATCTCCCCTTGAATGAGGGCGTGGCCCTTCATTTGTACAAACTTGAATCCCCTTCACCCAAGGATACTTTGTGGCAAGTTTGGTTGAAATTGGCTCAGTGGTTCTTGAGAAGAAGTCGAAAATGTGAAAAGTTTACAGACAGACAGACGGACAGACAGACGGAAAGACAGACGGACAGACAGACGGACGCCGGACAAAATGTGATCAGAAAAGCTCACTTGAGCTTTCAGCTCAGGTGAGCTAATAAAAACTACAAACCTTGCAAAAGAAAAGACATCGTCGATCAACTGAGCCCTGTCTCGTACTGGGAAGATCTGGACAGGAACAGTGAATGAAAGAAAAATGTAAAGAAAACAGAAACACTTATTTGCTTGCAATTGGTGAATAACCCCCTTCTTGGTTATTGCAATGCGACTAACGGTAAAATGATTTTAATAAACAAGAACTACTGAAATTCTTTTCATTTGTAACTGATGTCTTTTAAATGATCAAATTGATCAAATAAGTTAATTTTGTCGAGTGGTCAGCTGCTACAGTGTATGTGATGACCTACATGATGGTCAGTGGTAAGTTGTTCTATGATGACCTTCCATGTTTCTTTGTCATAGTTCACTCTGTAATATCCACTGTCGCCAAAGTTACCCTTTAACAATCTGTCATCGGATGTTATTTCAATAGTACCTATTCAAAAGATCGACAGACAATAATGATAATATTATTGAATGAAAAAACATAAATTAGGTTTTGAATTTTAATTTCTATTAAATACCAGATTCCTCTTGTAGCAGTAACATGTTACTTGTGAAATTCCCATTTCCATCCAAAATTCCATATACAAAGGGAATAACCCATCTGCTATACAAAAAATAAAAAATTTTTAACAAGAAATAGCTATCCCTAAAAATATCCATATACTATTTCTTAAATGTATAGACATTGCTTTTAACCTTTCAGTTGAATGGGATCCGCCGTTTCCTGAGAAGTTTCTGGGGAAGTATCTGCTCTGTGAAATGTTGACTAGTGAGTCTTGTCGACTGACTGTTACTAAAGGATATCCCGATTTCCTCACCCAAGTATCCATTAAAAACCCCACATCTATATTATCCTTTAATGACATATAATAAACAATATATGGGTCATTTTCAAAAAATGTCCAAATTCCTGTGATACAAGCTTTTTTTGAAAATTTTGCAATAAAAATCAAATTTTTTTTTACCCGATGAATTTAACAACAATCTACAAGTGTGGAAAAAAATTAAGTGCGATTAAAAATTGACTTGAATACTGAAAAAAGTCCTTCAACCTGAGTAAAATTAAAGAGAATTGCTTGTGATTTGGCCGGATGTTTGACTTCAACTCTGATATTGATGTAGTAAATATAACTAAGCAGTGTAAAATGACTTTTATTGTGTTGTACATGTTTAATACTGTCTAAATGCATGCTAAAATGTGATTGAAAAAGAGTAAGAATATGATTTTTTTAAAGTTAAGTGTGTGTTATTTTGGCCGTGTCCTTGGAGTTACCAGGACATAAAAGTTATCTGTAACAGTTATCTTTCCTAAAGAAACTCTTCACTATCAGCCTCCTTCTTTTGGTCTTGTTCCCGCCAAAATATCATGAGACACTTTACACAGATCTTTTATACCATAGGCACAATATGTGGTTGAAGGCAAGTTTGATTGCAATAGTAATTTATTTTTGAGTCCTAGGAGTTACTTCGATATTGTGATGATAAATTAATTTGCCATTTCTTTGATGCATTGAGCAAGTTTATAACAAAATACCTATCATCTAGGAGCTGTGCTTTATGTTCATAAGTCAGTTATTGCTTTTATACTTCCAATTATTTATATAATAATTCCTTGGTGTTACTGTCCATTTTGTTACTGCAAGAAAAGTTACTCTAAGGATGTATCTAGTTAATCCATGGACAATTTACATAGAAAATAATTAAAAAGAATGCAAGTTGGAGTCATATGTTTTATTTTCCTCCCTTATTTAAAACTATCCAGTAACTAATTTTGTTTTAAAATGCCAAATTATTTACTAAATGTTTTTACCATTTGAAAATCATATGATTTTGCTGTCTTGGTTATGCAAAGGACAGAATTGGGTAACTCCGCGGACCAGTTGAAAAAAAAACCTTTAAATTCCCAATTTTAATACAACATTTGTGAAAAGTTTATTACAATATAAAATAACAGAAATATTTTTATCAAATTGGCCTTTATTTTTCATATTATGTTTCCATGAGCTATAAATTAATTCAATAAATAATTTGAGTAACACAAAGGACAATGTTTGGTAACACAATGGATGTAAAAACGATTAAATATTTATGTTATTAATATACCCTTGCATGTTCTTTTGTTTCTGTAGGAAAATATACAACTTTTATTTCTTTTGAATAAATTGAAATATCAAAATTCATTATATAATGCAATCATATCCCCTTTTATGCTCTTTAAAGTAACCTATGGTAACACCATAGACAAATTCAGTTACTCAAGGGACACAGCAAGGATTAAAGATAGAAAAATGAAACAAGCGTATTGCATATGGAGTGGTAATTGTGTTCATTGTATTGCAGAAAACAAATGTGGTGGGATATTGCAATTCAAGTAACAATAAATAATGAAGTGCTAAAAATATATGATGGTTAAAAATGGTAACACAAAGGAAGTTTTAGGTAACACAAGGGAATGTGAAATAAGGCAGAATATGATTTGTTTTCTTTAGTCTGAGGATTCTAGTTATGTTCTCTTAATGATGATGATGTAAAAAAGACACATTAAAAAGTTGCAATGAAGCCAATAGAATCCAAGACGTAAAAGATAGATTTATATCATTGAATTGAAAATACCTTTTAAGTTATATCAGATACGGAACATTTCTTTGCAAATGCATTTAAAGTCCTTTAATCATGTAAACCCTTAGATGAAAAAGTCACAAATTGTTCATAACTGTTCTAAAAGGATTTTAAAAGATTTTTTTAAGGAGACAATGTACCAGTCATTACCCTAGAATACAGTTTTGCATTTAGTTGAGGATGTTCTTCAGATTTGTCCAACTGAAATCCCTCATGACTGTTCTACATCCTGTAAAAGTTGGTGCTGAAAGAAGTTTTTAACCTTGGATGTACATAAGCTTTTGGAAAGTGGTGGAGAAGATTATATAGTCGAGGCAGCATTGGACAACAACAAGGCCAGATATGGTGGCAGACCACTACATTTCAAGCCACTTTGTTGGATTGTTACCCTGAAGAACTGTCAATGAAAGTTTGGCAAACGATCAGTGGATACAAGAGCAAAAAGGGAAGAAAAATATCAATGAAAAAAATGAAAAAGAGTACAGATTAAAAAAAGTCAAGAGTTCCTGATAGGAAACTGAAAAGACTGACACCCTGGAAGAGAAAGAATTGGAGTCAATAATGAACATCAGACTACAGATGAAGAGAAATCAGATCCTTTGGAAGAGAGACTGGATAAAGATACAGAAAAAATGAACTTAAATGTATGCATGGGATTAGACAGAACCTAAAACCATGTTCCTTTTTAACAGGCCAAAAACTGTAAAAGATAAAAGCTGATATAGCATTGCTAATGTTTTAATAATATTGTCACCATCATATCTTGTAGATGTGTATTATGTAGAGAGCTCATTGTGGAAAGAGGCTAGCTGTAGATAAATGAAATGAAAATGTAAAATCCATAAAAAGATTAATGCATTCTATGTATTTGAAATCTGGTCATTTACAAATACATGTACATGTTCTAGTTTCACAATTATTTCTTCATTAAAAATTAGTTCTAGCTGATCTAAGACTCATCTATTTAAACCTTTGAATCTTTTAAAGGTGTCCTTTGTGTTATTTTTTGTCATTGGTGTTACAGCTTCTGCTTGGATATGTAAATATACTAAAAAGTACTGATCAATGATTCAAAGTCATGTGATAGTAATTATTTATTATTCGGGCATAACAATTTGATTTCATTTTTCTACTGTCATATATCTTATGACTGGATAGTTATGTCTATGTCGTTACTGTTTTATCCTTGGTGTTACTAGTCAGACTCAAAATGTATAATGAAAGAAATCCCCCGCCAATTTTTTATGTTAAAACCATATACTCTTATATTCACCTCTAGGGTAATTTCATTACTATCCTTTTCGGAAGGAAGGAGAACAACTTTATTATTTCTTTCTAAGTATTACACAAAATATCCTTAGTGTAACCTTTATGTCCTTTGTGTTATGCAAATATCCTTGGTGTTACCAACACATTTTTCCTATA
The DNA here is from genome assembly GCF_032062105.1 of Saccostrea cuccullata. Taxonomy (NCBI): domain Eukaryota; kingdom Metazoa; phylum Mollusca; class Bivalvia; order Ostreida; family Ostreidae; genus Saccostrea; species Saccostrea cuccullata. The sequence continues at coordinate 34,077 of NW_026925048.1, forward strand.
TTTATGTTCTAAATCTTTATACAATTTTATCGAAACTTGCAACACAATACTGTCGTTTTCTAATACTAAGTTTATTTGCAAAGCAAGTATTTTGTGCTGAGGTAAATGATGTATGCCTTAAGTAAACGTGTAAGATATATACAAAAGTTACAACACTTACAACTTCCAGCTATACTTTATCTGATAATTTTCTGTTATGAAACTTCAGTTTGATTCAATAGAATAATTTTATCACTATGTTGAGATTGTTATTCTAAAAACCTTAATTTTTTTTTAACTATGATTTTACTATGACTTTTAACTAAGTAACACCATGGACATTTATTGTTGGGCCCATGTACATATGATGTTTTTTTTAGTATATGTTAATAGAATTCTTTGTGCTTTAACATTGTTTATGCATCTATGATGTTTGAATGCTAAAATAAAACTTTAAAAAGTTTAGATTGCCACATTTATTTTTGCAAAATACTGGTGTTGGAATTTGGACAAATTTTGAAAATGACTCATATCAGCAAAGTGTTACATCGATAGGACAAGAATATCTATCAGAACTAAAGATGTGGAAATAATTTAAACAGAAGGGAGATTGATATCTACTAAGGATAAAGAATGCTAAACAAAACTTGTAAGTTGAAGATGCAATAAAATTGATTATCAGAAATGGTAGTGAAATGGATATTTGAATAAAAAGTGGATCGAAAAGGCATTTTGCAAAAACATAATTGGATGTTCGTGCTATTAAGATCATTTTGTGCTATTACCCTAAGACTCAAACATATCAAAAGGTAAAATGACATTTTCTACAATTTACAGATGCCTGTTCTAGATCTTTAAAAAGGTTCAAGACCCTGACTTACATTTGATAATGCTTGCCAGAGGTCGTCCGTCACAACAGAACTGTATTTATTCCTCTCTATATAACTCTTTATGCCACTGTTAAAGTTTTCTTGACCCAACACACTTCGGAGCATATTAATAAAAGCCCCTCCCTATAAATAAAATATACAAAAAATATATATGTGAAGGACTAGAAAACATAATTAATTCATGTGTTAAGAAATATGTCAATAAAACTTTAAAAATAACGTATTGAACAACTCGATTGACCATCAAATATATTAGAATGTAACCTCCTCTTTACCTTGGCATACACCATACAGTTAAATTCTGTCTCATCTGGGACCATGACAGGATGAACTAATGGAGGATAGCCTTTTACATATTCACAATTCATTGATACCGACCGCATCATGAATTCATTTTCCTGCAAAAAATGTATAAAATGATTGAAGATATTGTAAGAATCATGATCACTTCAAACTTGCTCAATTATAGACTACATAAAAAAAGAGAATAAAGTGGGCTATTGGTCTGTGAGTCTTACCACACTCCAGGTGTCGTTCACTGCCTGCATTCCAACATACGACATATAGGTGCTGAGTCCCTCATTCAGCCAAAGGTCATTCCACCACTGCATGGTAACTAGATTACCAAACCACTGAAATTCAAATCTTTCTGGACTAATTCTACTAACTAATTTACCAGTGAGACATAGATTAATTTTTCAACGAGACTAATTTTTAAACAGAAATTTTTCACCCTACAGAACAAAAGTAAATTTCGGTGTAACCATCCTTTATGTCACAGTATCAAACAGGGAACTGAGTTAAAAACGATGGTTGCAGCGTATATTTCATTTGTTGTTGTCTGTGAACAGTTAATCCAATAGCTAGACTCAATGTCATATCATACAGGCCAGCTTCCCTTAACATTAAAACTAGGAAACGATATCCGGTCAAAGTTTTTCTAACTTTGGGTGGAATGAACTCAAACTGGAAATATTTGGTTGTGTCACAAGCTAAATTTGCTTCTTAAGGACATGTCCTGGGAATGATACATGTATACGCCTCTTTCAACTAGGAATGCTAGTACATCATATATAGAATGACTTGAATTAAAATATCTGCATGAGAATGGAGATATAGAAAATGATATCGACAGGAAAATATTGTATTATTATTGGTGGTTGGTCCCCATTATTGGTGGTTGGTTCAGGATTTTGTTTCCTAATACAGGCTGAATTTAACAATACAAAAATGTGTTCAACAGCCTTAACAAAGCTTGAAAAAGCAACTCTTGGCTACTAACTATTATCCACTTATTAATATTTTTTCAGAAACAGTTTTTACTTATCAAAAGTTTGCCTTGCCTGGTGAGCTACTTCATGGGTCACTATCAAGGTTACCAGATGCATGTCTTTATATTTTGGATGAAGCGGATCATACAAAAGTGCAGACATGTCGGACATTATCAACCCCCAGTTTTCAATAGCTACGCCTTTAAGATGTGGAACAGCTATTAAATCTACAAAGAATAAACAAAATGCAATAATCCATATTTAGAAAACAGATTCAATTTTCCAGGACATAATTTTCTTGGCGTTCAAGACTTTTTGGAATAAGAATGCCTTGATATCAAACATTGAAGATCACGTTTTCATTTTTATTGTAAACTATCTACTGATATCAGAATAAGAGTTTATTTTTTGCATAAACTGGATATTGCCAAAGAAACCAAATACCTAGTTTTGGAATGGGGTATGCAATGCCGAAGAGATTGTCAAAATAATCCAAAACTGTTACAGCTACATGAAGAGCATAATGAGCAAGGTCAATTTTATGATGTGGGGTGTACACTGTTACCTACAAGAAAATTTTTCTTGTTGAATATTAGAGATCATCTTAAAAATAAAATAAGATCATTTAAACTTTTCCCCTCGCAAACTTTCAATTTTAGAACGTTATTGTCCTTATCAGCTCTTATCAGCCATATTTGGCTGTTTTTCTTAAGAAAGACAATGATGAGAAAGTGACAACGAAACTTTATGATAAACTGGATGACTTCAATTTTTCTAGCGTAGATCCTTCTTATTTATGTAGCAACAATTCACTTTGATCTGCATATTGAGTTTATGTCTCACACAGGATTTGATACGAAAGAGTATGCGCTACACGTAGAAACGATTTTTAAACGAAGCAGGTTATTGAAAATATCAATATGATACAAGGATACAAAAGCTCTCGCTTAAATTCAACAAATCGCAAATTCTATGGCAAATACAACAAGAGGTGCTATGATCACTAAATCACTAAATGATACATCCCGCCTCCCATGTAAATATATATGTAGTGGCAAAGTCCATGTTTTGCTCTGGGAGACCAAAACTAAGTGTCAGTTATTTGGTCAGTGGCAACAAGAAAGACAATTATTTGGAAATTAACAGTGTCATGGTAATACAGAATAGAGTATGCATACGAGAGGAAAGTACAAAGAACTAGTGAAGGATTGTCAGTCGAATGGAAGGTCTGGTTTTTTGCAGCAGAAGTGGGGTGTAGAGGATTCATGGACAGTCTATGTGGTGGGCACTGAGAGCCATTGGCATATCTGGTGCAGAGAGAAGGAGATTCATAGGGAATTTGTGCAGGAAGGCGGAATCAGCATCTGTGTGGTTTTGGAGAAGAAGAGTAGAGAAGTGGAAAGGCAATAAACAATAGTGGTAAAAACATCAAAATAGAACAGCAGTGATGTAGAGCCAAGTGATTCTGGGCTGAGACCTGATTACCCCAGTCGGCGCACCTCTTGAGGCCGTAGTGGAGAGCGCCGAAACAACCATTGAAGGAGGATCCACCTGAGGATGGAACCACGCATCTTTCCACCCCCTCAAGATGTACACAAGAAAGAATAGTAACATATCAAAAAGTAAAATAGATGGTACACAATGGTATTATGTAATAAAGGATCTGTGGAAGTATTATTAAATTTTATTCAGTGGTATAGGAGAAGTTGTGGATAAGAGATGGGTAACCTTCAAAATTATAGAAAGAATAGTAGAGTCCATGTTTTGCTACGGGAAACCCAAAATATGTGCCCAAAAGGAGGTCACAATGGCACTATTAAACAAAGATTCTGTGAGAGTCTCATTAAATTTCATTCAGTGGTATAAGAAGAGTTGTAGATAGATGGATACCTCAAAGCCTAACAGACGAATGCGGACACTCTTTGTATTTTTCACAATGAATTCTCTACGTTCACCCCATCATGACAACGTGTAACGGTTAGCAAAGGATGCTCATCTTCAATGGAACCCGATCCCACGGCCGTTTTATGGCCCTGCTCATAGCTTGTATTGTTTTTTTTTCAACAGATTTTTGAGAGTGATCGTTGTTTGTTATTTTCACATATCATATTTCAAAGTAAACATAAAGATTTTTCGTCTTCTACATTAGTACAAAAATTACAATTAATTAAAATAGTAAATATTAACATGTTCTCACATTTATGCCAGTTTTGCTTTGACCTGACAGGGATGCATAGTCACACACAGCAAAAGCCACCAGGTATGTGCTCATCCTGACACTCCTCTGGTAAGTGTCCAATAGAAGGTTATCCCCAAATGGCGTAGAATGTATCAAAGGCATGTTGAAAAGGGAAATATAGGTACGGTCCCGAACTATTGCGATAGAAAACATGGCCTTCATCTCTGGTTCGTCAAAACATGGGAATGCCTGACGGGCTCCTATTGGTTCAAACATAGTAGAGGCCATTACTCTGGAAAGGTGTGAAATATTATAATTTATATTACATATGATATTATTTTTTCATTAAAGTGAAGTACAACTAACAGCATTTTTAAGTTTATTCAAAGCTTACGATTATAACAGTACCTTGTGACGTTGTCTGTGTCAAAGTATTCAAATGCAAAGAAGCCATATCCATTCCAATTCTTCAAACTTCCTTTGAATTCAATCTTGATTACAATTTCTGTATCTTGGAGTAAACTGTTCTCTACCTCAACATAAAGCTGGTCAGTCCGAATGTTATAAAAGTATCTTTCAACTTTGTTCGTTTCGTTGGTAGGTAAGGATTCTACTGTAAACGTAGAGAGGACCAAGCGTTTGGAATGAAGAACAAAGAAATTCGTTGTGTTACGAACCACACATTTTATTTCCATTCTGCCAAAATATTCCCATGTTGTGAGGTTGGGATGCAAAAATATGTCGTATTCGATTGGAATGATTGATTTTGGAAGTCGGATATCATTCCATGGGATTTCCTCGCTGTTTGAATTCAGGTTGTGTCCTGACAATGCATCAGTTGATATTGGCAGATCTCTTCTCTGGGTAAAACAGACTATGGATCCCAGGTAAGAAACAAAAACAGCACTAGTAATAAGAATTGTGAAGACCACCATATCTACCTTCTAGATCCCAATGCGTTGAAATTTAACACACACTATTACTATATTATATTACTATAATAATTATTTACTTGACTCATATTAGTATCCTTCTCGTAAAACAGATGCTTTCATGTACATATTACTCTATAATAAGACTTAATTGAATACGTGAAAATTACCATAATAAAGTTTGACGACAATTTTGCTGTGACATTCAGAAAAGCTTTCTCAGTTCATCATGCATTCCCAGAAATAATCGTGCAGATAATACTTTTCAAATTTATGTCAGTTTACCAGATATGTAACTTTTTACCCCAGCTTATATATCCCACGCGTATAAAGAGACAATTGACGGTATAATAACGATAGTTTAGAATGGAAGTTGATATAGAGCGTTTAAACGATAACATGAAATCATTTTACAATCTTCATCATAAAATTTCAGGCATCATCATCTAATATTTTGGAGAAAGTTCAAGCATGTTAAATATTTAAGTTATACTAATTTTCTTCACAAAAAGTGAATGAGCAGGAAAAGCCAATTTGAGCCCTCTCTCTAAAGCACGTGAAAGATTGACAGTCAGTTACATTGCTCTAATAAATTGTATCAGTAGAAATTTGATCATGGATATATCTTGAACAATTTTCCCTGTAATATAACACACACACCCATCCCTGGTGGAGGAAGGGTTAAGACTCGTAAAAGTTTGATACGGGTTTAAAAGAAATTTTAAGAGACAAGTGTTGTTGTTTTGAATATTAAATAGTATGATGCTACATTATCTTACTAGATAAAATTGGGACATGTCTGTCTCATGTTTCAAATGCTCTCTCTCTTAAGGACCATCAAGATTTGTTTTTCCATGACCATTTGTAATGATACAAAGATAAATGACAAAACGTCTGTGTATTTCTGAAATGTCTCTCAAAAGGCAATATATTAAACTGATGCAGAAACTAATTTATACATGTTTGTATCTGTTCTATGGAGAAAATATTGTTTTTCTCTTTTAAATATGTAACAAAAACATAAATTCAGCTTTTCTTTTCTTTTTAATAAGCATAACTTTCAACATGAAATCACAATAAAAAACAAGACAACATAAAAAACACAACAATTGGAGATTTATATTCAAGGAAAAACAACATTTTAGAGTTAATATATATATCATAATTATAGACAAAATGTTTTATTCTAATGTTATCTTTGAAAGACAATTTTTTTTTTCATTTTAACAAAAATCAAAGTGTACTTATTAAAGAGAGTATTGTAATGTACAGACCTGCCAAAAACATAACTTCATCTATCCTATTTCTATCTTCCTTTGGTCAGTCTTATAGACTAATTGACTTCTCATTGACATCTGACAATATTCAAAGTATTAGTTATACAAATTACCAAAGAAATACAAATGATAATCTAAAAAAAAAAATAGAGGTATCTCTGAAGTTGTAGATGTCATATACAATTGTTAAATCTTATTAAAAGATCAGTTTGTTCATAAATATAGACAAGAAATGTGACAAAAGTTGATTTTCTTTCATTATCAGACACTAAATTCAATGTAATTAGCCCAAAAAATAAATAATTGTCTGAACAAGGTTTTTAAAACATTTTGATTGAAAAAAGCTAGTAAGTTACAAAAACAACAAAAACAAAAATTAAACATAAGAAATTCACAAAAAACATGCACATGATTGTAAAAGATGCTTATGAATAAAATAAAGAATTGCAAACAAAAAAGGGAAAGAAAAAAATAAACAATACATGATTTTATCAGCATATAAAAGCAATAAGTAAACATTGTCAGCTTCAAATAATATTGCACCTCAATGATTTTATCTCAGTACTCAATAAAATTGGAATGTGGAGTGTCTTAGTAATAATATCACTACATTTGTATTTATGCATTTAAAATTCACAGAAAGCACACCTGAAAACAAAACAATTTAATAAGGTTAACCCCACCCAAATTCCTACTAAACACGAAACAGATCCATTCAACTAGTTCAAATTTTGTCACCTGACTGAAAGGTTGCATAAAACATTCAACAAACAAAGTCAAAAATCATTACATGCAATGGTTAACTTTATCACAACAGAATTGCACTGTCCCATCAATTTTCCCAATTGAAATTTTCCATGCACAAGTTATTTTTTTTATAGTAATAACTGTTGAACCATCTTGTTCATGGGAGCTGTCTTCAAAATCTAAGTTTCTTAATGCATTGAGTCATTGTGTCTTCTGTTTTTACATGTACAAGTTACGCACAAAATGTTCGTCCCAACTAACCAGTAACATTTGGATCATCAAACATTGACTGACTGCACAGTATCACATACCAACTATCTAACATGTACAGGTATTTCAAGTTAACAAAGCAGTTACAGTGAATTATCATAGACATTGTTAAAAAAAAAAGGTTCTCAAATATGAAAAATATATATACTAGCTAGTATATCAAATTAATTCAAATATTCCTTTTAAATAAAGGATGAATTTCATTTTGCCCATACAAGAAATATTAAACTAATCTTAACACAATTTCTTTAATAATCAAAATTACCTTCAAGATTCCCAATTGCTCATTTTGGCTTTAAATATTCATGATTTTTTTTTAAAGGGGGGGGGGGGTATAGGGGGGAAGCAACTGGGACATCTTGTTGTTTTTTTTTTTAAACGATTTCAAATATCTACATGTATTTCTTTTTTTTTATTGTGTAGTGTCAAATTTAATATTCAAAATTTCAGCAGTTCTGATTTAAAAAGGGCAAAACTTTAATCAAAATCTGAGACTTTAGTAATATAATAATTAAAGCCATTTCCATTCCCAAATCAATAACATTTTTGTACAATAATATTTTGTGTATGGTTATATTCTGTAATATCTAAAGTTCAGTATCTTTGATTCTTAAGTACAAATTGCAAGTGTTATAAAATATGATAAACACAAAAATATACCTGAAAATACCAAATTAAAAAAAATAATTTACTAATTACAGATAGTTTTTCAAACACAGTAGTCAACTAAAAACACATTCCACTGCTGCTCCTGTGAGATCTTATCTAATTAATAGTTAACTGTGATTTTTACAATCTTTGCAATTAATGAACATTTGATGCAGATACAACCTCTACATTGCTTTCTAAATGTAGACTAATTTTACTGACTAGCTAGAACTCCTATGTTGTGTTTGTCTGTAGCCATGTTATGACAGTTTCCCCATTCTGCTCCAGCCATTGTGTGTTCATCTGTATATTTTCTAGCGCCATCTGTACTGACCTTGTCCCTGGTCCTGCATCATGTTCTTGGAAAAATTTCTGAACCTGTAATATTAAGATGCTTTTATTACTTTAGCTTGTAAATTATTTTTTTATGTTTGCTGGTTTAAGGAGTGGGAGGGAACATATTGCTCTTTTTGCATTATCAAAGAAAGAAGGATTTTTTAAATGTTTAAAATTTATATGAATTCATGCTGGATGTTTGATTTGATATTTTAAAAAATCTTACCTCCTCCAGATCAAACTGGGTAGAAAATTCACTTGTGCTGCCCTCTATAATGCTAGAGAGAGTGAAGGGGACATCTCCAAACCTGAAATACAATTCATCCTCTTTAAGATCATCAATACATAACTGTTTATGCAAAGACACTTAATTTACAGTGTATTATTACTAATCAATACTTTTTTTGCCATTGCTGCAGCAATTTTAAGTTGACTCCATCTAAATGTTACAATTTGCAGACATTATGGAAAGAACTTCATAAGGTTGGTTTGCTATGCATTTAATTTTGTTCAACATTATCAATTGTGTAAAATGTGCTAATAAAAAAAATGATATGACAGAATGCACATTATTTTTTTCTTTATGTGCGCTATTATTGTCCACCACTTTCGCGAAAGCGAGGGGATATTTAATCTCATTCCTCTGTCAGTCTGTCCGTCCATCACAAAAACTTTAACCTTGCCCATAACTTTTGATTTTGAGGAGCTATGACTTCATATTTCACATGTGTATTCCTTGTGACAAGACCTTTATTTGGGTATCACCAAATTTGACCTTTTACCTTGACCTTGAAGTTTGACCCACTTTTACACAAAAATTCCAAACTTTAACTTTGGCCAAAACTTTTAAACAGTAGATACTAGGACTTTCATACTTCACACATGTATTCTTTGTGGCAAGACCTTTTGACCTTGATGATTCCCGTACTTATGAAAAAAACTTTTACCTTGGCCATAACCTTTAAAAGGCTAGGGCTAGGGCTTTCATACTTCACATATGTAATCTTTGTGAGAAGACCTTTCATTGGATACCAAGAACTTTGACCCTTTAACCTTCACATTTGACCTACTTTTAAAAAACAAATCTTGACCATAACTTTTGAAGGGTTAGGGCTAGGGCTTTCATACTTCACATACTTAAACCTTGTGACAAGACCTTTCATTGGATATCAAGATTTTGACCTTGTCATTCATTCTAAAATGATATTCTAATTTCCATTTGAACCATCATGAAAATAAGTGATTTCATACCATTTCCGTAGCTTTTGCCAGTTCCTTTGAACAAATCTCCATGCTAAGAGCCTTCCATCTGTATTTCCTCCCACATAGTTGATCACGGTGGCAATGTCTTGGTGTTTAATGATTTTACTGTCCAGAGCATAATTCAGATACCTGCAAAAATATATAATCACTTTTAAAACACATTGTATTGGACAATAAACATTAAAATCTATTTGTTAATTTTTAACAGAAGTCTGTGCTTATTTATAAATGTAAGAAATGAAACAAATTTTCAAATAATATTTCCTCTAAAATATATCAAGTACCTGACAAAGATTTGACTGAGCAAGACATCAATTAATTATTCCAGTATCTAAACATTGTACCACTAATGTCCAAGAAATATTTGTACTAAAATTCCAATAATAATTAAAGTAATTATGTCTATTCTAGCTCATGATTGATTTTCGTCCTACCTTGCAAGTATGGAGTCGTCTTTAGATTTTGCCAGAGCTTTCATTAACTGTTTTTTCTTTGACGGTACCAGAACAGTTAAGTATTGGTTCTTGACAAAAGTCCAATCTGCTTCTGAACCATACATAACACCGGCATCAAAAATCACATCCTGCAGCTCTGGATCTATCCTGAAAATGGAAAATGAAATATGAGTAAATTTTTAGAGCAATATGACATATGCTGAAGATTTTAAAAGGTTTAGCATAACATCTAAGAAAAAAAATTCCTCTTGAAACTTCTGTTTTTCTTCTCTTTTAACCAAATAAATTTTGAGACACTGCATAATTTTTTTTATTCTGGCCATTTCAATGTCTGGTGTTACATGTTCATTATTTTCAAGATTAAACTGAATGATCTCTTACTGGTCTGTATTTTTCATCCATTGTTTAAATCGATCGGTGGCTTTTTTCACTACATCCTGTTTTCCGTATTCTAATGCGACATATATAAGCAGTGTACGGAGACGCCTAAAAAGGAAAGAAAATACTTTTTCTTCAATCTCTATACAGAAAAGAACTTACTCTATGACCATATTTACATGTAAATATCCACATTTTAAACATATATGGTACATGTACTATAATAAACATGTATTTTGAATTATTCTTTCCAAATCTTAAATTTTGATTTCTTTTTTATTTTAACTACATGAACAAGTCACACCTATATTCTGAAATCCTCAAATGGCCTTATTTAAAATACCTTGTTAAATACTCTCCTTCACTTTTCCATCCAAGCCTTTTCAGTTGATTTTCCATTAATTTCAAAACATACTTCTGTAAATATTTGAAAACTCTTAAATAAAAACAGCACAACACAAACAGCATTTGAAACCAGAAGTCTCTATCGAGACTGAAGCTCTACTGGTTTGTACTTATAGCAAAGGAAAGTACTTAAGCAGTTGGGAATTGAAATTTTACACTAGCGAAAAAAATAATGATCCTTGAATAAGTCTCTTTATGTTCTTAGTGTAGTCTACTTGCATGCCACATTATATTATAATCAGACTAAAACTGTATTTGAAGTAGCATTCTGAGAGTAACAGAAATTGCTATCTTTATTAAGCAAGGTAATAATGTTCATTGAAGTCAAAAACGGATATAAAGAATTATGTACCTTAGTGTAGTCTACTTGTGTGCCAAGTTATATTGAAATCAGACGAAAACTGTAGGAGGAGTAGCATTTTGAAAAAAATTCACAGAAATTTCTATTTTTAGTAACAACGCCAACACCGTTCGTCAAAATCAAAAACCGATATACAGAATTATGTATCTTAGTGTAGTCTACTTGTGTGCCAAGTTATATTGAAATCAGACCAAAACTGTAGGAGGAGTAGCATTTTGAAAGAATTTCACAGAAATTTCTATTTTTAGTAACAACGCCAACACCGTTCGTCAAAATCAAAAACCGATACACAGAATTATGTATCTTAGTGTAGTATACCTGTGTGCCAAGTTATATTGAAATCATACCAAAACTGTAGGGGGAGTAGCATTTTGAAAGAATTTCACAGAAATTTCTATTTTTAGTAACAACGCCAACACCGTTCGTCGAAATCAAAAACCGATACACAGAATTATGTATCTTAGTGTAGTCTACTTGTGTGCCAGGTTATATTGAAATTAGATCAAAACTGTAGGAGGAGTAGCATTTTGAAAGAATGTAATAGAAATTTCTATTTTTAGTAACAATGCCAACACCGTTCATCGAAATCAAAAACCGATACACAGAATTATGTATCTTAGTGTAGTATACCTGTGTGCCAAGTTATATTGAAATCATACCAAAACTGTAGGGGGAGTAGCATTTTGAAAGAATTTTACAGAAATGTCTATTTTTAGTAACAACGCCAACATCGTTCGTCGAAATCAAAAACCAATACACAGAATTATGTATCTTAGTTAGTCTACTTGTGTGCCAAGTTATATTGAAATCAGACCAAAACTGTAGGAGGAGTAGCATTTTGAAAGAATTTCACAGAAATTTCTATTTTTAGTAACAACGCCAACACCGTTCGTCGAAATCAAAAACCGATAAACAGAATTATGTATCTTAGTGTAGTCTACTTGTGTGCCAGGTTATATTGAAATCAGATCAAAACTGTAGGAGGAGTAGCATTTTGAAAGAATTTCATAGAAATTTCTATTTTTAGTAACAACGCCAACACCGTTCGTCGAAATCAAAAACCGATACACAGAATTATGCATCTTAGTGTAGTATACCTGTGTGCCAAGTTATATCGAAATCATACCAAAACTGTAGGAGGAGTAGCATTTTGAAAGAATTTTACAGAAATTTCTATTTTTAGTAACAACGCCAACACCGTTCGTCGAAATCAAAAACCGATACACAGAATTATATATCTTAGTGTAGTCTACTTGTGTGCCAAGTTATATTGAAATCAGACCAAAACTGTAGGAGGAGTAGCATTTTGAAAGAATTTCACAGAAATTTCTATTTTTAGTAACAACGCCAACACCGTTCGTCGAAATCAAAAACCGATATAGAGAATTATGTATCTTAGTGTAGTCTACTTGTGTGCCAGGTTATATTGAAATCAGATCAAAACTGTAGGAGGAGTAGCATTTTGAAAGAATTTCATAGAAATTTCTATTTTTAGTAACAACGCCAACACCGTTCGTCGAAATCAAAAACCGATACACAGAATTATGTATCTTAGTGTAGTCTACTTATATGCCAAGTTATATTGAAATCAGATCAAAACTGTAGGAGGAGTAGCATTTTGAAAAAGACGCATTACTATCGCATAAGCTCTTCTGGTCTCTGACCAGTAGAGCTAAAAACACTACTTAAAAATTATCAACATAAAAAAACTCAAAATTTGAATGACTTTAAATGCCCTTGATCCTAATTTACTGACCTTGAGGAGTGTGACCTCATCTCTGTCTTGTATCCTTTGTTTTATGTAGGTCAGACCAGAAATAGCTGAACTCCAGGGGAGGTAGTCCTCCTCATTCTCTAGGTATTTTGTCATTTGCAGAGGAATTGTGACATTCAGAAGTCCTGATCTGTAAACAGAATCATATAATAATGATCTCAATATATACAGAGCTCATTAGCTTTTCAAATGTCAGAAGTTATGTAATGCTACTTCTAAAGCTTTGGATAATTTTCTAGTAAGTTTTTGTGTCATGTATTCTACTGACTATGAAATCATGACATTATTTTGTGTTTGCATGCAAGAACAGATAGTTAGCCATGACAGCACCATGCATGTGCCATCTTGTAGGGCAAGCATAATCAAAATGAAGAAAGCTATCAGTGCCTATAATCGGATTATAGCCATAAGCTAAAGGTGAACTAACCTTGCAAATTCAAATGCATCGCTAATCAACCCTGCCCTGTCCCCTTGAGAAAATACCTGAAAGATAAGAATTATTTTTACCAGCAGAAAATCAACACATTTCTAAAACTTTTCATAATACTATGACCAAACTTGATATTTTATCAGATAAATATCTTCACCTTGTGATTGTTGTTTAGTTGTTGTATTAATGTCTGCCAGGTACCTGTGTCATAGTTCACTCGGTAATATCCACTGTTACCATAGTTACCCTTTATCAACTTTATATTGCTATCCAAATCTACAGAAGCTACAACAAATAATCAACTATCTTTTATAATATTGAAAATACCTTGTGATAATATCATATTAAGATTCCTTCATTCCAATTGTGTGATATACACAGTTATGCATTTTTCAATGATATATGTACATGTATATAAATCACTGCTTATTCAATAAATATTACATTGTGAATGAATTCTACTTTCATGAAAATAATGAATTAATTTAAAGGAGAATAAAATAATACCTGATGTCATGTGTAGCCATATTTTGTTCTGGGTAAATTTTCCATTATGATCCATCACACCGTATATAAAAGGCACATGCCATTTGTAACTGTTAAAAAGAAAACATGAATGCAAATCCGTAATATATCAATGACTCTTATAGTCTTATGAAAAGCATGACCCGCCGGGTCATAAAAAATAATCGGGTTATGTAGTATGAATTTGTACAAAATCGGATATGTAAGTTATACCCGTACCGACAAGTCAGGAAGACATTTTAAAAAAATGTGAGGAGACTGTCAACAAAGTACAACCTGAATGGAGACTGAAATTCTTCTTTGATGGTTGAGTTATGGAAGCTGAGATAGCGACTCTGAGTGAGGCTGACCTTTGACTCCTGTCGAGTCACCGTAACGACAGGGTACCCCATCTGTTTAGTCCATGTGTTCATCACTGAAGTAACATCGATTTTCTGCTTTGAAGCCTGGTATGTGATAGTACAAAAAACATGAATCCAACATAAATACTGCCATTCAATTTTCAAAAGAAACATATAATATTTCTAATTGAAGAATTTCTTCCTGTATTGTTCAATAAATAAAAAGGTGAGAGGAAATATGTATTTATTGATTTATATAAAAAGTAGTTACACCTGAATTTTTTCTAAATCTGAAGATCATTTTTTTTTTAAAAATCAACAAACTCAATCTATACTGAGAACTTCCATCTGAATGTAAATATAAATATATTAACCTCTGATAGGGCCTGCCACAAGTCATTAGTTACTGCATTACTGTATTTGTATTTCTTCAGGTAATTACTAATGCCACTGTTGAAATCAGCATTCCCAAGAAAACTTCTCAACATTCTAATAACAGAGGCTCCCTAAAAGAAAAACAGAGATCAGATGATTATCATAACTATAATATTTTTAACCATCAAACACACAGGCAAGCTTTGGCTTATGACTGCATAGAGGTTCTACATTATCAGCCGGGTTTGTATTTAACCCCTGAATTACTGTACATCACTTTTTATATGCAAAAACTTTATTTTCGCCTAATTACGCAAGACAGTGTGCTCACAAAAATATATAACTTGCGTATAATAGCATTCCTTAAGATTATATAGAGCAATAACCACTATTCGTGAAAATTTTGTCTCGCTAATCAAGAGTCAATGGCTATAAAATCGAGAAAATAAGGTGTCGCGAAAATTTTGTGATCTACAGTAGTGATAACTACATGTACCTTGAAATAGGAAATGGAGTCAAACAAGTCATTAATCTGGTCTGGGTTATGGACAGGTGTGGCTATAGGGTGGGAGCTCTTCAAACTATCCCGCTTCAGGGCTGGAATCAAGGTCAGCTCAAAAAACTGGTTCTCCTGAAAGAGAACCAGATTTGTATCTCAAACCTTCCTCCTGTATCAAACTTAAATTTTAAATAATAATATACATTCAAATCATTTGAATGAAAAATTTAGCTTTGATGTTCACGTAAACATAATCATCAGAATTATCTCCCTTCTGAGTTTTCCAGCCTCTCACCATTGCCCAGGATTCTTTCAGTGATTCTGTCCCCAGGTATTCTACAAATGTCGCAAACCCTTCGTTGAGCCACAAGTCATCCCACCACTCCATTGTCACCAAGTTTCCAAACCACTGCCAAAAGATCAACGTAAGGTCATTACCCACAAAATAACTTTATACAATATAATTTAGCCGTGAGGCTGTGACTACAGCTGTTTTTTTCATTTGGTTGTACAATATGTACATGATTTAAAGGGCAATAACTCTTAATTTAAAAAAAAACACACACACACACATTTCCTTTACATTCAAAAATTTCATTGTTAATAATTAGGTCCAACAACATACTCTTTTTTGCATGAATTTTATAAATCCCTATTTCCTGTGAGAAAAACTGTCATAATCACATTAATATTTCCATTTTTACATAGTGGACCTTTCCTCTTTTAATTAATAAGCATTGTTCTATCATTTTATTGGAGTATACACATAGAATTAAGTACATTACTTAAAAAATTTTCAGTGTTCACCTGATGAGCGAGTTCATGAGCCACAACTATGGCGACCCACTCCTTGTCGCGAGTTGAGGAGTGTTTAGGATCATACAGCACTGCTGTCATTCTGTACGTTATCAGTCCCCAGTTCTCCATAGCTCCAGATGAGAAATCAGGTATGGCTACTAAATCTACAAAAAACAGGAAAATTTTAGCATTGAAAAAAAAGAAAAATTTAAACCTAAATGTAAATGTATACTTTGCCAAATTTTAATTACCGGTACTTTAGCAGAAAGTAATAAATTCCATGTTAGGGTACAAATCATAAAGTTGCTTTTAATACTGTAGATCACTTAATTTTCGCGAAACCTTATTTTCGCGAGATAGTCATGGACTCTTTATAAGCGAGACAAAATTTTCACGAATTGTGGTTATTGCTTTATATATTCTTGAGGAAATCTATTATACGCGAGAATGAAATTTTCGCGAGCATACAGTCTCGCGTTATTACGCGAAAATAAAGTTCTCGCGAATAAAAAGTGATTTACAGTATACATAGTTATATATTTTTAGGAGAATACAACCTTAAACTGAATATTTTAACCAAATCAAACAATTGCAGCACAACAAGGGGCACAAAAATTTGAATTTAAAACTCTGAGTAATTTTAATACATGATCATTGTACCTTGTTTTGGCAAAGGATATGGAATGTCAAACAGTTTATTGTAGCACTCTAATACAGTAACAGCCACATGTAAAGCAAAGTGTGCCTCATCTATCTGGTCTCTAGGAGCATACACTGTCACCTGTATGTAACATAAAGAAAGTCAGTAAAAATATGTATAAACGATTACATGAGTATAAAAAATAATTTATTTCAATTTATTTTATTAAACATATTGTACAACTCATAATTTGTGTTATGAATTCAATTTATTATATCAAACATATTGTACAACTCATAATTTGTGTTATGATTTCCCCATGGTTTTAAACATAACACTTCAAATTACTGATAAGTCAGTAAATAAACTAGAACTGTCTAAACAGGACAAAATACCCCCTGCTGGGTTTTTCAGAAGTAAGTTTTTCTATAATAAAGATATGTATCATACATGAATTATGAAATTTTTCTTCCAGTGACCTTGAACTTCCCCAAATGACCTTGGGTCAAGGTCACCACACACCCTTGGGTCATATGCATCTTTGTGTGAAATGAGAACCTACCAAGTTTATCCATAAGAAAGATATGGAACGGACACGAATTATGAAATTTTTCTTCCAGTGACCTTGAACTTCCCTAAGTGACCTTGGGTTAAGGTCATGACAAACCCTCGGGCCATGGGCTATCTTTGTGTGAAATGACAACCTACCAAGTTTATCCATAAGAAAGATATAGACCGGACACGAATTATGAAATATTTCTTCCAGTGACCTTGAACTTCCCCAAATGACCTTGGGTCAAGGTCATGACACTACCGTAGGTCATGGGCAATCTTTGTGTGAAATGACAACCTACCAAGTTTATCCATAAGAAAGATATGGACCAGACACGAATTATGAAATTTTTCTTTCAGTGACCTTGAACTTCCCTAAATGACCTTGGGTCAAGATCATGACACTACCATAGGTCATGGGCAATCTTTGTGTGAAATGACAACCTACCAAGTTTATCCATAAGAAAGATATGTATCATACATGAATCATGAAATTTTTCTTCCAGTGACCTTGAACTTCCCCAAATGACCTTGGGTCAAGGTCATGACACTATCTTAGGTCATGGGCAATCTTTGTGTGAAATGACAACCTACCAAGTTTATCCATAATGAAATTTTTCTTTCAGTGAGAACTTCCCAAAATGACCTTGTCAAGGTCATGACACACCCTTGGGTCATGGGCAATCTTTGTGTGAAATGAGAACCTACCAAGTATATTTAAGAAAGATATGAAATTTTTCTTCCAGTGACCTTGAACTTCCCCAAATGACCTTGGGTCAAGGTCATGACACACCCTTAGGTCATGGGCAATCTTTGTGTGGAGTAGTAGATTCTAATGTCCCTCTGTAAGAAAGATATGGACTGGACACGATTGCACAGACAGACGGACAGACAGCTAGACGGACAGACGGACAAGGTGATTCCTATATACCCCCCCAAACTTCGTTTGCGGGGGGTATAATGAACTTGTATACCAGTATACACTGTAATGATACCAATTTATGCAAAAAGTCCTATGTTAAAAGATAAAATTAATATGACAAAGTCTCACTCTGTCTGTATTTAAGGTCTTCCGTTTCCAACGGAAGACCTTATTGTTTTCGTTCGGTTTCTTTTTCCCTATTATTATTATTTTTTTCTTACCGATTTTTGTGCACGCGAGTTCTCGGAAACGGCTCGGTCGATTTTATTGAAACTTTCAGATCTAATAGATATTGATCTGAACCTTATTGGAAATTTTTTATATTGATGACGTCACTTCCGGTCATGAGATATGGACGATTTTCTGATTTTCAGAGGGTCGGCTTGTCCTGGAAACTCCTCCAAAACGACATAAGATATCGACTTAAGATTTTCTGTGAAAATAGAAGGAGGTTTGGTGAGTTGTAATTGGGTCTCCAAATCTTTCTAGCGCAAAAGGCGCCGGCGCTTGGTAGGGCCCGAAAAAATGTCTCAGAAATATCTCACAAACTTTGACACATTTTGTTTCATATCTTCACACCTGTTCATAATTTGTTAAAGCATATTGAAGAAAAAATGTGCAACATCACAAGACCTTTCATTTGATATTAAGAAAATGGGGCCAATCCCTCAAATTAGGGGCTCAGAGGGGCCAAAAATATTTTATCTATAACTCTCTAATGATCAATATTTTGTTATACATTACTGAAGCAAAAGTATTTATCTTAACGATTTGCAACAAACTATGATACAATTTTGATCATATGTTACGTAATTAGGGGTCACAAGGGTTCAGAATGCTAAATCTTTGAGGTTTTATATCTCGAAAGGGGCGAATATTTTGATAAGAAATATTGAACAAAAGATGATCGGAATAATGTTTTAAACAATATGCATATTTTGTAAACGGCCCCATTAAGGACTTGGAGGTGTAGCCGTTGAATATTTCCATTCAGCATATCTCCACAACGAAAAGAAATCTCTGAATAGATGTTGAACAAAAAGTCTTTGATTTCACAAGACTTTTCATTTACAATCAAGAAAAAGGGACTGACTCCTCAAATTAGGGGCCAAGAGGGGCCAAAAGTCTTTCATCTTTAGCTCATGAATGATAAATATTTTGTAATACATTACTGAAGCAAAGATATTCATCTTAATGCTTTGCAACAACGTTTTTTAGAATTTTGAATACATGTTGCTGTTGCGTAATAAGGGGTCGCAAGGGGCCAATATTCTATATTTTGGATGCTTTACATCTCAAAAAGGAGGAATATTTTAATTATAAGCCATATTGAACTAAAGATGCTCAAAATATTGAGATATAAATCAGAAAAATGATGGAAAATTGAATTTCATTACCTAATTACGAATATCTCAATCAAAATCACACCTCATCTTATCGATAAATTCAACGGAAGACCTACTCGTTGCTCGCAACGAGATCTCATCTAGTTGCTTTAATCCTTTTCTACTATTTGTATACTTACATCAGTACCAGCCTTGGTTTTATTTGTAATGGAGGCAAAGTCACACACAATGAATGCCACCAAGTATGTGCTCATCTGAACACTCTGCTGGAACTGGTCCAACACCAGGTTCTCTTTGTAAGGTTTAGAAGATACCCGGGGCATGTTAAAAAGTGAAATGTAGTCTTTATCTCTCACAATGGACATAGAAAACTTTGCTTTCATGGCCGGCTCGTCAAAGCATGGAAATGCTTCCCGGGCTGCAGTGGCTTCAAACTGTGTGACCGCAAGATACCTGGAAATATATTTATGACACAATAATTACACAACCTTTAATTGTTATGCAGGCAATTTACATGTACTGATTTTCATGATGAGTATAAAAACTTATAATTTAATACAAGGACAATGCATGTAGCTGCAATACTCTTTTCAGAAGTTCAAATATCAGTTGAATATTTCACTTTATACACTTAGTTTCAATTCAACTACCAAGGTAAAATTTATTTTAATATTATGAACCCCCTTTTAAATTTTTTTTAAAGGAGGGGGGTGTTACCAGAAACACACATACATAATCTTTTAGTTTGACTTATTTGATTTCAATACATTTGAAGAAATTAAAAAATCTGTTAACTGACTCAAACCTTGTAACTTTTTTGCTGTCTTCATATGAACTCAGATAAAATCCAGACAACTTCTTTACCAACTTTGCTTCAAAATCCAATGTTATTAAAATATTTTTCCCAACAGGAATGCTAGACTCTAATTTTAAATACATTTGTTCATTTTTAATATACTCCAATTTCTTTGTTATTTTCTTCTCTACACTTTCAACTGTCAGCAAAATCTTGGAAATGGTTAAATCTTTGGAATGCAATACAATGAAGTCTGTTGATTTTACAACTTTACACTTAATTGTCACTTTTCCTGAAAACTTTCTTTCTGTGAGATTAGGATGAAGGTGGATATCATATTCCAATGGAGAAACTGATGTCGGAAGTCGTACATCTCTCCATGGGAATTTCTCCCCATTGGTGGCAATATAATCTTCCACCGGAGTAGATTTGGATGGCTTTGATTCCGCGGATTGATCCGCACAGGTCCTAGATCCAGATCTGGCAAACGCAGCAATAAGTGCGATTACGAGTATGAAAACTCCCATCACTACAACAAAGATCGTGGCCTTCCGCTGGCTACAGACCAGTTGTCGACATCGCTGGGGGATAGAGGGCTCATACAAGGACTTCCTGTTCAAGGAGTCACCTACAAATACATCATTTAACAAAATTACAACATCAGCAGTCTAAATACAGACCCATTTGTGCATTTAAAGGCAAATACATGTAATTACCTTTAAATAGAGGGTAGTACACTGAATGTCACTATGGCAATTATACTGAAATGTGACAATTGTGCTTGTATATAAACATCAAGATAGATGATAAAACAGACACAGTACCAGCTGTTCAGTATGTATACAGTAGTATATTAACAGATCTTGCCCTAAGCATTTCATAAAGTTAATTGACAGATTCTAGGATATTTGGAAAAAGCTTACCATGCAAAATGTTGGTAACTGCTGTTAAAAATGAAGTCTTAGTAAAATACATTCAAATTACATTAAAAAAAAACAAATATCATACATGAAAAATCATACAAGATTTATCAAATATAATATCATAATGTTTATATTGATGTATTTATGTCAAGATTATCATTTTATATTCTGTCTGATATGTTGCACTAAATTGCATATTGCTTAAAATGTGTTTCTGAATCCAGCATGTTAAAATTTATATAGCAACTTGGTCAATTTATATTGCAATATGACCAATGCCATAATTATCATATCCATACTGAAAATTATTTATTAGAGTACATTTCTACCACAGGAAATCAAGAAAATTTTACCACAAAAAATGTTAAGTATCAGCTTTGCTTTACAATTTTCCATGAGATATCAATCAACACAAAGTTATATTGATATTTTTTATGACACGATTAATTTTGATTTCCTTAATTCTTAGTAATTATATGCATTTATCCTCCAGATCCATGGTACACAAAGGATTTATAAATTATAAAACAAAGCACATAACAAAAAGCTAATTCAAAGAATCTGTGTGTCCCCCCGCTTATTCAAAGAATAAACTTAAAGAAAGGCCTTAGAGGTTTTAACTTTCAAGTTAGTTAAATAGATATTGAAACACAGATTGGAGGGGGGCACTGACATTTTAAGAAGGGTGGGTGGTGCCACAGGGAGTCATATATATAAAATAACATTTCACTACAAAAGCATAAAAGTTTCCTGAGATATCGCCAAGAGATGAAAGTTTTATACACATGCACATAATATACACTTATCCAATGGTTGTGAGTTGTGAGTGCCATTGGATAAGTGTTTTATTATACTGATGTATATTATAATTTCGAAGGTTTAAATTTTCTTTGGAGATAGATTATACTGCAAGAATGAGCTGAAATCCTGATGACGTCACAATGCTACTGAAGTCATTATGACATCATCAGGTTATGGATTTAACGCTAGAAATTAAAATTGGCGTCAAAAATTGCATGAAAATTTTCCGAGGGGTGGGTAGCAAAAACTATACCCCGGTGGTATAGCTTTCTATGCGGGGAAATTTTCAGACTATGAAGAATAGTTATTTTACCTTCTGAACTTTATATAGGAAACATTTTAACAGAAGTATAATAATAGGAAGTTATTATATAAAATTTCACTTCATAAATGATTATCAAGATGCTCAATGAGAGAAGCAAGACTTAAAATATCAAATGACAGAATTGGCCAGGGGGTCCCTATGCAATGTACTTGTTAACTAATTAGGACCCCTGGTATTGCGAGAATGTAAGCACTATTCCATGGGACCACTACCGGTATTCCATACCCAAAAAAATATATGTAATTTTTTTTTTTTTTACAAATTAAAGGCATATTTTGGGGAATCAACCTTCTCAGAAACCTTGAGTTCCAAGATTAAATTAGCAAAATCCAAGTAAGAACCCTGCCTAATTAAAGTTTACATGTACATTTATCTAAATGAAGAGATCATGTCAAACATGCTGTTAAATGTGTTGGTGAAAAAAAACACTGTATATGCAGAGACATAAGATAATTTAACAAATAAAAAAGTAGGCCTATTGTAAATTTCCTTGTAATACAATCTTGATCTCAAAAATCAATATTGTATAGATTCATGAAAAGCGACAGCTAAGGTCGTCCCCTGAGCATGGCTTACATCTGTCACAAGGATCAATTTTCATTCCACCGCGGCTACCAACAGGTTTTACACACACCAAGTGCTTAATTTCAGATAAGAAATGAAGCAACAGCTATTATTTAAATACTTTTTTTTTCCTTGCACTTGTCTGCATTTTAATTTTTATTTTATGAATTATGATTGTATTATTACCACTGTCAGACCACAGGGGCTTGCTATTGGTGTTTAATAATTTATTTAATTAAAAATCATATACGGCATATGATTTTTTAGTAAATGATTATTAAACGCCGGGAGCAATATTAAACCCCTGTAGCTGTGAGACTGATTATCTTGTTTACACATTATTATATTTTGAATCGATTATGTTATAAAAATAAAAAAGATGCTGTCTAACCTGGTAGGAATGATACATCCTCTATATCCTCTGCCATCTTAAGAGTTGATTATATTTCTTATAAAGCAAAGAATTGGCCACTATCACCGTGATAACATTTTCGCCTTTAAAAACCGGAAGTTGGTTTGTTTACAAAAATTTGACAGATTTTTAGGCAAGTCGAGCGTGACTTCTTTCGGTCTTTTGGTAGTTATTTTGGTTGTAAATATACATATTAACATAATTTCATCTAAAAATATAATATACGCACAATTATACTTTTTATGTAAATATTTTTCAAGGATGGCATTGAAAATATTTGGGTCAGAACTTAAAGAAAAAAAAAGATTAATGAGGAATAGCTCAAAAAATAATAAATAAATAAATAAATAAACAAGAGGCCAATGGGCCTTATAGGTCACCTGAGCATAATGCAACAACTTTACAACGATTGACTTTGGTTCATGTTTTAACACTGTTTAAACTACACATCATGGCATTCACAATTTTGAAAGCGGCACCATTGCTATAAATCATACACTTAGCATGTTTACTTTGGTTACTTAAATACCCATAGACAGAGAAGGGGAACAAAAAAATGAGATTTCGAACTAATCAATTTGAATGGAGAGAAATATTCAGCAATAATCAGTATAGTGCCACTACCACACATGAACCCCTGACCCTTGGTCCACACATTTCAAAATTTTGGAAAAGGCACCCTAACTTGCTTATCGAAAATATTTGACTGATACAAAGGAGAAAATTTCAATCAATTAATTCATTTTCAGTATATAAGTAGAGCCCCCCCTATGGTACCCCTTACCCAGGGGCATTGAAATTCACAATTCAGGAAGAATGGCCCTTGCTCATCATAGCTATATAGGTAGTTCATCTGCTTAATACCCAGGAGCAGAGAAGAAGATTGGGGAACAAAAAAATGCATTTGAACAATTTCTGCATTTTCTGCCATAAAACACACATAACCCCGACCCTCCACACACAAAATTTTGGAAAACCCCTAACTTGCCGAAAATATTTGATTGATACAAAAGAGAAAATTTCAATCAATTAATTCATTTTCAGTATATAATAGCATTACCCCTTACCCAGGGGCATTGAAATTCACAATTCATGAGAATGTACTTAGCTATATAGTTTATTTAATACCCAGGAGCAGAGAAAAAGATTTTTAAAGAAATAATGTATTTTTACTATATAACCAATAGAGCCCCACCCTAACACCAGAACCCCCAATCCCGGGGTCATAAAATTCACAATAGCATTCTTCCTCATCATGACTATGTACTTAGTTAGTTTATTTAATACCCAGGAACAGAGAAAAAGATTTTTAAAGAAATAATGTATTTTTACTATATAATCAATAGAGCCCCACCCTAAGACCAGAACCCCTGACCCTGGGGCCATAAAAATTCACAATTTTGGAAGAGGCATTCATGCTCATCATAACTATATACTATGTTAGTTTATTTAATACCCAGCAGCAGAGAAGAAGATTTTCAAACAATTTCTGCATTTTCTCTATATAACCAATAGAGCCCCGCCTTTTTCACTATATAATCAATAGAGCCCCACCCTAGCACTAGAACCCCTGACCCTGGGGCCATAAATTTAACAATTTTGGTAGAAGACTCAATGGTCATTCCATTCATGCTAACAGTTTGACTGCTTGATGTCCAGGAGTAAAGAAGAAGATTTTTAAAGATTGCACTAATTTTAGTGGTTTTGGCCCCACCCCTCAGGCCCCTGGGGGCAGGGACCATGGAATTCACAATTTTTGTTCCCCTTCACCAATAGATGCTTTGTGTAAAATTTGATGGAAATTGGTTGAGTGGTTGCAGAGAAGAAGCTGAAAATGTTCAAATGTTAACACACGACGAACGACGCACGACGACGGACGAAAACGGATAGCAATAGGTCACCTGAGTTTACTCAGGTGACCTAAAAAGATAAATGTATTGCTGCATGTTCTACTTTGTATTTTAACACAGACTTCGAGATACATATATTATTTTTCTTAAGATATGTTTATATCATAGATTTTAAAAAAATGATAACGATATTGTTTTACAAGGAATCAATTTATATTATTGATAATTCAATTGCTGCATGCTCTCGAGACTACTTTCCTATTTAATTTTTGTAATTTCAAACACAGAATTCGGTATGGATTTTCACATATATCGATGATTTATTCTTTAAAAAGTCAGAGGCTGCGCCTTTACTTTTATCTGGTTTTATAATAAAAATTTACAAGGAACAAAAAAAAAATCTTTGTTTAAAAAGTAAATTCTCACATGTATTTTTGTTTTACTTGTTAGCCGGAATCACTGGTTACAAAAATTATTGATAATTTAACTGTACTAAACATTGAATTTAATTCCACATAAAAAACAGACAGTTATTTTTAATTGTTTTAAAATACTTTGTCTATTTGTACGTTAATTCGCCAAAAAAATAAATTCCTCATGAATGGATCAAAGATGAGCAAACTTTTAAGACAATTTATATTGGATCTTTACTAGAGTACATTGGAGAAAAACTATGGAGAACCCAGTTTCAGGCTTAGGAAAAAAAACGCTGTTATTTTATAAGGGGTGGTGATGGTGGTGTTGACAATCCAAACAAAATTTTCCATTTTTTAAAAAAAACTGTACGTGTAAATAAGGGAAACTTTAAGACATACAAAAAATATCAGACATCACATTTCTTTTCTTTTCTTTTTTTTTTTTAGCTTACGAAACATAACACCTCTTTACAACTATAAACAACCAACACATTTTCAGTCTTTACATGAACACTGCTTCTGCAAATTGTAGGGATTTGAGATCAAGTTTACTTTCCAAAGTTAGATAAAAATCAAGGATAAATTAAATTGATTTTTCACTTCATATTTGTTTCACTATACAAGACAATTTTCTCTTGCTTTTCACTTAAACAAAACACTAGGTATTAGGGTTCCTGGTACACATAAGAACACTTATTCATTGATATCATGTATAAATTCAGTATTGTTTTTCAAGAAGATTCAGATATAGGGTTTGGAGCATGGCTATCGTATTCCTTGTGGCAGAATTGCTACATGACAGAGAAAAAAGTTTATAATCTGTTTTTAAGATGAATTTCCAAAGCTCATTTTCGTAAGTTAAAAAATTTCGGCGTTATATAACGCAAAACTTTTCATACGCGAAAGTTCTGCGTTAAATGGCGTAACGTTCGCGTATAAACACGAAACTTTCGCGAATTTAACTTTCGCGAATAAATGCGAATCTTTAACTTCTGCGTTATAATGCGAAATCATAATATAGTAATGTTACCGAGGAACCTTTTATCTTGACTGACAGATAATGAACATAAACGCTGACAGGGACTTAAAACTATGGATTTATAACTGATATTTCCTCAGAAGGTGTAAAGGAGAGCTAAGTCTTCAGAATTTGGAATTTTATTTCTTATTTCTTGTTTTTTTTTTTTACTTGTCGAATCCAAGAAATACATTAGACCTATTTTCATAGTTTAAATAACTATAGCAATTTTTGTTAGGGCTAAACTTAAAATTGCACCTTGTTATGGTTCAAGTTCATAAAAGCCTTCATTGTAATGACTAAATTGGATAAAAAATAAATGAAATTGAGACTTCTGCAAATAATGTTTTAAAAATTAATATCGTAAAATATGCGTTAAAACCATACAATAATCTGTACAATTATATATACGTATTAACACAATTTTTTTTAGATAAAAATATTTGTCAATAAATGTGTTATCAGCCCTAAAAAGCTAAGCCAGTATATTTTAAAACTAATCTTTATTTTCTGCATCAATAAAACACCTTTCATCGTAGTTTCCCCTTCTTCTTTTGTTTATACATGTCATATAAATTTGTCACGAATGAAATTTAAAAATTTTATTAACACCAAAGCGTGAACATAACCTTTAAATGATTTTAAAAATATTTTATATTTAGTAAAATGACAGCTAGGGTCATCGCCAGGTCAGGGTAGGTTATTGACTTTCAGGAAATCTGGACTATTTCTTTACTTTTACAGTTTTAGGTTTCTATCACTGCAAGAAAATCTGATGATTTACTATTTATAATACAATTATATAAAAGTTATCTACATTGTACATGTATCATCATGGGACATTATTTATAAAAATGGTTATTTAATTCAGGGTATTGTTGCTGATTCGCTGACAGGGAAATTTTTTAAAACCAAGGGTGTCACGTGAACTTTGAATGTTCAGGCAAAATTGTTTGAGCTGCTTTTAAGTATTATTTACACACTTACCGTGCCGAACTTAAGTGAAACTATATAATTAACTTTATATTACTTATACCATGTACCTAGGTCACCAAGAAGAAAATTAATTAATTAATGTGAAAAAAATTCAAAAGCTTGATTACCTCAGATTGTCGACTCTGAACTTATTGTCTTATTTTCATCACCTTCCTTGCACTTTCTTAATACGTCGACATGCCAGGGAAGATTTGAACAAATCACATTTATCCATCTGAAAATAAAGACCATTAAAATTACTTAAAGAGACATTCACATAGGCATAAAAAGTAAAACTTACTCAAATGAAACCTTTAATCTCCAGCAAAAGCACACTGAAGAACATGAGAACGCCATGAGGGAGGAGGAGGCAGATTTTTTAATTTTTTTTTACTTTTATAGTACACAACTAAATATTTTCTTTTTAAATAATAGGACAAATGGATTTGATAACATTCTCCCCTTGATTAGGGGATGTATGCAAGTATATTTCACTGCATATTATACTGAACCCCAAAAGTAATTACAAATGTACTTATTTACTGGCACAAACACAATTACATGTACTACCATTATAATAATTGGCAAATGCCCAACATATAATACAAAATTTGGTCATACATTAAATAATGTTTTAAAACTTAATATGTAAAAAATGCTTACACCATACAATAATCTGTACAATAATTATACACTAGTAACACAATCACATCTAGATAAAAATATTTTTTAATAAATGTGTTATCAGTATATATCTGGACATTTGCTTTATAATAAATATTCATTGGTTTGGCATTATATATTTCCCTGAATGCAATTCATTAAGTTTCTGATTAAAGTAAGTCTGTGATCTAGTGTAACTTTGACATGTACCTAAAGAAAAAATGAATATCTTCAGTCTCTCCTGTAAATTTGTGCAAATTTGTTCATTAGTTGGTATAGACATGTATCAATCATTTTTTCTATGGTAAAATAATGGATAATGATAAATCATGCTGACATAAATTTCTCACTTGCATTGCTCTCATTCCGGTAATACAATGTTCTTGGCATTTGAATGCTGGCACTAGTGAACTAGTGAACTACTAGTATAGTGCATGTACTAATATATGTATGAAAATAAGTTAGCTGCATTGTAATATACTTGCTAAATTACTTGAATATCTAATTACATTATGTATCTAATTCAATCTAAGGAATAAACAGATACACTTTGAAATACATCAAATTTGCCATTGCATTAGGTGTTCTTCTGTATATCTTGTCATACATGTACATGTATATATAGTAACGGACTATACGTGAGTGATAAGCAGCCGACATCTTTGTAACTTTTTCTCATTCCTTTCTCCAGCTATGTATTTTTCCCTTTGTGGAGCCCCTAAGTAATTATGTTCCCCAAACGAAGTTGGGGAACATATTGTTTTTACTCTGTTTCTTATTATTATTATTATTATTATTATTATTATTATTCCTGGGAAAATTTTGTCCTTGAGTGATCTTGTAAACTACACATCCGACTAAGGTAAAATGTTTTTATGGTCAATAGACATGTTATGTAGATTTGCCGAACAAAGGTCATTTTGCGCCTACGTGCTTGCAAGAGCGCGCACGTGCAACATGTAAAATGACCGATTTAATTGATATAGGCGTAACTTTTTAAATTTTTGATGAAATGCTTTGAAACTCATAATGTAAGGATATATTAGTAATATAGACAATATGATATGGTCAAAATAGCAAGATCTCACGCGCATGCACGTGCGCTTTGCTCTGATTGGCTGAAACTAAAGTTTCAATATCTTTCTTGTTTTTTGAGGAGATCCTTTGAAATTTTGAACATAGCCATGCATTAGGATATCCTACAACATGATATATAGAAATTATCATGAAAACACGTGTATCACGTGCTAAATTTGATTGGCTGAAACTTTTAGCTATAACTCCCTTGATTTTCAAGCAAACAGGATGGGATTTAGAACATGATATATAAAATTTTTTAAAAAAAAGTATGGTCAAAATAATGCATACATGATAAGCTGCAATCCATTGGCTGAAACTTTAAAAAGCTATAACTCCCTTGGTTTTCAACCAAACAGGATGGGATTTGGAACATAGATATATAAAATGGACTTCTACAATAAGGTATGGTCACCATGCACATGCATACACGTGCGTGTACGTGAGCTGCAATCTGATTGGCTGAAACTTTAAACAGTTATAACTTCCTTGGTTTTCAAAAACAGGATGGGATTTGGCATAGATATATATGATGGAAATCTACAAGAAGGTGATGCACTATACATGTGCGTGTACGTAGGCTGCAATATATGGCTTAAACTTTAAAATAAG
Organism: Saccostrea cuccullata; assembly: GCF_032062105.1. Classification (NCBI taxonomy): domain Eukaryota; kingdom Metazoa; phylum Mollusca; class Bivalvia; order Ostreida; family Ostreidae; genus Saccostrea; species Saccostrea cuccullata. The sequence goes on from NW_026925048.1 coordinate 64,102, forward strand.
TTTTCAAACGGGATGCATTGTAAGAATACAGATAGATTTAAATTACAAGAATATCTAATTACATTATGTATCTAATTCAATCTGAAATGGGTAAAATCAAAAATACACTTTGAAATACGAATTTTGTAATACTTTTGGATTAAATACTTTAATATTAAGTATATTAAAATATATATTGTGTAGACAAGATGATATGGTCATTACGTATATGCCTTCAAGCGCACACATGCAATGCTAAAATTTGAATGAGCATGGTACATTTCTGGGTAAACATTGTTAAAATTTCAAATGCATAGAGTTTGTGTTAATAAATGAAGCTTACAGGGAATATGGCACCAAAAGGGAGATGGGGGGCGTTTGGGGAACATCTGTAACGGTCCCCGTTACAATTAGCACTAGTTCACATCGCTCGTTATAAGTACTTGTAGATTAGATGGCTATCATATGTTATATATACATGGAACTGAGGCGCAGGATCTTCATTTTGCGAAAGTTTGTGCGAGCACCACATGGCTTAACGCAGTCCTTGACGTGTAGCTGGTGTAATATCTATTATCTACGGTCAAGGCCTGTGCTACACCCTCTAAGTCAGGTAAGATTGGGAACTGATGTTCTGGGAAAAATTAATTAGCAAGATTATAATATTTAGCACATTTATTTTTCATGAACATTTTTCTAGCGGATACTCATAATGGCTCCATGAGGAAATATTTGGATCGTTTATTTATTTATTTGCATTACAGTAATCCATTCAAAACATTCGTATGGAATTCCGTTACTGACAAAAATAAATTAAAGTTTGTTCCGTTTCATTCAATACCCCCCACACACATAATGTCGAAGTGATTCCCTCTTGCATATCCAAATGATTTTATATCTGCATATTTTATACTTATATTCATTATTATTATATTTTATTATTTTTTATTTAGTTATCCCCCCTTTAACATGTTTAATTTAAATGCTTTTAGTGAGTTATGCCTTTGATGAACCAGCTCGTGCATTTGTTCGCCATTTTTTCTACAGAAATGAGAAAAGGTGTTTGCTTGAAAGCAGTAAGTATAGTATACTATTGTGTTTTTTTGTGTTGCAGATTATCAGATCATACAGTAGCATGGGGAGTTTAATTGCTGAGGATACCCTCCTGGGTGTGGGGAACCCCTTGTTGGATATGACCGTCACTGGACCTGATGCAGAGTGGTTGCTCAAAGAGTACGATCTTTTACCAAACAATGCGATAATTGCCACAAAGAAGCATGAAAGTTTATTCAAAAAATGTGTGGAGGAGTGCAAACCCATCTATCTTGCTGGTGGTGCCACACAAAATACCATCAGAGTTGCACAATGGCTCCTCCAGCAACCGAAGGCCACGACATTTTTTGGTGCCGTTGGCAATGATATGTATGAGGAAATTTTATTCAAGAAAGCAACGGAGATTGGCGTGAACGTAAAATATGACATCCATTCTGATAAATCCACTGGGAAATGCTGTGCTATCATCACTGGTGAGGACAGGTCCTTGGTGACAGATTTAGGGGCTGCCCAAATGTTCAATGTAGATTTCTTGCATAAGCCTGAGAACTGGGATCTAGTAGAGAAGGCCAAGTATTTCTACATAGGCGGGTTTACCTTACCTGAAAGTAAGGCTGCGGCGTTAAAAATTCTAAAACATGCTGCTGAAAATGACAAAGTTGTTATCATGAATCTCCATGCGACTTTTCTTTGCTCCCATTTTGCAGACTTTGAACTAAACATATTACAGTATGTTGATGTTCTCTTTGGAAATGGAGACGAAGCAAGAGAGCTGTCTAAGGAAATTGGATTTGGAACTTCAGACATTAAACAGATTGCACAAAAAACTGTCAACTACATGAAACTCAATAAACGTCATGGCAGGACAGTAATTTTTACTCAGGGACGATCTCCAACAATTGTGGGAAGACGAAATGAAATCAAAGAAATTCCAGTTGTTCCTGTAGAAAAACATTTGATTAAGGACACTAATGGTTGTGGGGACTCTTTCGTAGGGGGATTTCTGTCACAATTTGTTCAGGGAAAAACAACTGAAATCTGCTTAAAATGTGGTACATATGCTGCCAGAGAAGTCATTCAAAACTATGGATGCAACTTTCCAGAAAAGCCAAATTTTGTTGTAGAATGATTAGTATTAATAATTTAGATTTTTAACTACCAAACATATCCTGAAAACGTACTATCTATTCCGACACTTGTGCAATCAGTTTCATTTTGAATTCCAATTCTTGTTTAATTTATTATTTAATTTTAATTACTTTTTACATTCTGAATCTGCTGATTTAATGGGTGCTTTAGGTATTCCGCATACGGGTTCTGTATGAAGTTTGATATTCCCCTTTCATTCCATAGTTTAAATTCCTCTGACCTCTTATTACAGGCAAATGTTTATGTTTGCTATCAGATGTTGACTTCTTTATTTCTCATGGAATTTGTTCATAAATATGTTATTATTTATGTATTTAATCCGAGATTCCTCTGACTCTAACCCCTTTGTGACGTGCAGGGGAGATGCACATGCCCCTGCATCATAATATAAAAGCAGGGGTTAGAGTCGGAGGGATCTCGGATTAATATATATCTTACATACAGAAATATGTCCCCGAATTACAGTTTGTGATGTAGCCATATTCTTGATAATCATCATATCAAGTTTAAATGAAGAGGACAAGTTGATACACTTACTTGTTCTGGTTGTAATATTAAGTTGATGCAAATCATAACAACAGTATTATTTTTTGAAAAAAATGTTTACTTTTTGACAATTTTACATATTGATCTAGTTGCATAGTTTCCCTTGGTGCTATATATGTGAACGGCATTATTTTCCCTTTATATTTTTAACTTACCAGTACTTTTTTATAACGTTGGTTGAAAATATTGTGATAACTGTGATTAAACCAACAGCTTTCATTCATTCGTTCTGTGTTGATTTTGCCTGGGAAAAGCATCCAAAAATCATTTGTTGATATGTCCGAGCCATTTTGATTGACATCGGTAATGGAATGTTTCTATGCAGCAGAACCATAGACACTGGAAGGAATTTTTACATGTTCCTACAGACACACCACTTCTTTGTAATGCTCACTTTACAAACTGTAACAATTATGTCGTGCAGTTTGCCGTGTTGTTTTCGTTAACTGCTGATTTTATAAAGATTTTGATAATGGCAAATGACTAATTCATGTACATGTTATAGTACTTTTTACATAATAAATGAATATTACTTTAACACAACTCAAAACAAAGATTTTGTCAGTGAAGTATTCCTTAAAGATGTTCTCACAAAAAAATCTTGTCTGGGGTACTTTTCCTTATATATAAAAATTTCAAATGTTTAAGTGTTTGGATTTTGTAAAAATGTACTGGTTTAGAAATCTTGTATTTTGTTTGATAATGCACTAACACAGTTCAAAACATGCCAAAAGCTGGGGTATATAAAAATCTGTGGCATGTACTTTGTATTTTGTTTGATAATGCACTGTAAAGTCAACAGCATGATACACCTATCTCCGTTATGATTAATTATCAGTAGCAAACTTTTCTAATCAGAATTATGAGTATGGCTGCAGATGTTGTATTTATGTTGTCATGACCACATAGGGTAATATAATTGTAGAGGTTCCAAAGTCTGCAAAATTAAACAATTTGGCTAAAATTTCATCGATGGAGCTAGAATCCATTTGCTGCGAAAACTGTCGATATAGAAAGTCCTTATCCGCCATCAAGTGATTATTCTAGTAATTATGGTAATTTTCAATTACTTTGATTACAATGAAGGTTGTGCCTCGGCTTATGGTTACCCTAAAATCATTTTTAAAAAATCAAAATTAATACTAAGTGTTATTCAACACTGAGTTTAAAACCCGAAATTACATGAGTCTACAAACATTTGTAAACACCGTTGATGAGAAGATGCCATATCTTTAAATCTAGGGTCTTAAGCCAATTTTCAGACAGAGGGAATTGTTCCAAGTCATCATGAAGCCCTGTGTTAAAGATCATGTAGGTGTTAAGGCACTTTTTTGAGTATCATGCTATGTGTTGTCTCATCGGAAGTTGATAAAAAAAACTTCCTGTTAATCATGATGTGCAAACAAGATTTCATCGCTCTAGATATTTGAAGTGTAACTTGCACTTTAAAAAGTTTATATACTGCATGTGTATAATAAACCTGTATAAAAATGTATTTTATATATTTGAGAGCCCAAGAATGTGTCCATCCATGTATATGAATCTAAATAATGAAGTGCATTAGAGTTTGTTGTATTTTATATGGATGTTAACTTAGGATTTCTCTCAAAGGAATCTAAGAGACATTGCATGTATAAAGATATTTCTTTCTGCTTCTATTCTGGTGAAGCAATAATGAACCAGATTATATTATAACCAGTTACGTGCTAAAGTACTAATGCACGTATTCAAAACAATTTGCAGTTAAAGTCATTATGCACCATCGTGTCCTTTAATCAGTCATACTTTATTATTACGTCCTTTCAGATCTCAGCAAAAAATGTAGGACAACGAAGGCGTGCAAAATATATATAGCTTCAAGTATATAAACATCTTTAGGACAAAATTTGCAGCTCTCCACCGGCCATTGGTGGCGTCTCTATGAGAGTGAAATAATTCTAGAGGGACATTAAACAACTTACAATCAATCAATTAATCACATTGGTAGAGGATCGTTAATTTTCCAAGGTCATTATGTAAATTTTTTCGAACAAAGGTGATTCTAGTATAAAATCAAAGATAATGCATTTCATTTGTCAGTATGTCACTTTGTTGTCCATGTACCAATATGTTTAATTACTTTATAACCTTTTCCATGTCCATTCTATCGAAGAAACACACCTATCCATCAATTCAAAAGAAGATATGTAACTTATAACATATATGACTCCATCCAATCGAAATACTTAAAAGAAGGGCGTTTAAATTTTGAGACGGCATCATTATCTCAAAGATTATTCGATACGCAAGAGCATGCTCTGCGAATGAACAATTTCTGAATGGAGACAAGCTATTGACAAATAATTTCATTAAACAAGAATATCAACAGTCTCATTTAAAGTCACCATTTCGCCAGCTCTATGGGAGGCAGAATGACCTTGTCAGGAAATACAATCTATCATTTAGTCAAATATGACCGTCGTTTTTCATACTAATAATTAGGCCATTACTCACTGATATCCATTGATATTTTCTTTATTTTCCGATCGTGACAAAGAACACACGGCCGGTGTGACTATTCAGGTTATGCTAACTTCTTCATGGCACCTGATCTCACCTCTGATGTTAAAGAGGTCCATGTTTGCTCTGCTTCTGCATGATTTGTATTGTTCAAATGTACTTTGAAGCTTAAATTCATACTGTTCGCTCTCTCCATTTTCCATTCAGATAAACTGGGGCACCAAAAATGTGATTACCTCATACAGGCTAACTGGGATGACAAAAGCCCGTCAAAGTTAAAAGTTTCAATGAAATTAATGAAAATATCTAAACTTATAAATTACTAAATTTGCAAATTAACTCCGAAACGCTTGCACAAGAGTTCATACTTTCTCCTCTAGGAATACTTACTTACTTACTTAATCCTCTTCGTGCTGGTTAGCACATAAGGCCGTCACCAGAGACTTCCATGCTGGCCTGTCCTGTGTCCATCTCTGGATCTGTCCCCATGTCCAGCTGTTTTTTTCTCATCTCTTTCTCCACAGATCTTCTCCATGTTTCTTTTGGTCTTCCTCTCTTTCTCTTGCCAGATGGTGTCCATCTCAATTCAACCCTTGGGATGGAAGTTGGGTGTATTCTACATACATGACTTATTCACAGCCATTTTCTTTTCTTTATAACTTGAGATAGAGGGGTGGTGTTGGTCTTTTTGTACAGCTCTTCATTTGAGATGGTATTAGGCCAGAAGATGCGTAGTATTCTGCGAAGGCAACGTGTCTGGAAAGCATCTACATTTGTAGCTTGTTTGAGATGGTTTTTGTAACTTTCCATGCTTCAGCACCATATAGGAGGACCCCAAGCACGTTGCTCTTGAAGGTCCTTATTTTGGTATTTATGCTGATCTTTGCTGACCTCCAGATGTTTCTTAGTGCAACATACGCTCCTGTGGCTTTAGAAATGCGAGCTAGCTGAGAATGTTTTCTAAAGCTAGGCGATTAACACTGTCAAAAGCTTTTGTAAAGTCGATTTTGATGTAAAGTGGAGAGTTCCATTCATTGCTTTGCTCTAATGTTTGCCTGAGATTGAATATCTGATCGGCACATGATTTCCCCTTTCTAAAACCTGCCTGTTCTTTCCGCAGTATAGGGTCTGCTATGTCTGTGATTCTGTTCAATATCACTCTGCTTAGCACTTTCATGGATACCGAGAGCAGCATTATCCACCTATAGCTGTTCCAGTTGGAAATGTCTCCTTTTTTGGAAGTTTTACTATAAGGCCTGTTCTCCAGAAAGTTGGTGTCTCTTCTGATTCCCATATGTTCTGTAGAATATTTGTCAAGATGGTAGGTGTCCAATATTCTTCGGCCTTGAGGAGCTCTGCATTAATCTGGTCAATGCCAGCAGTTTTTCCATTTTTAATTTCCCTATTGCTTTTTTCACCTCTTCTATACTGGGTGGATCTGCATTAATATCCAATGTGTTGATGGCTGGTGTTATCAGGACCTCATTCCCTGTATCATTTATATTGAACACTTCCTCAAAATGTTCTTTCCATCGTTTCTGTATATCTTCTTCTTTTGATAAGACAAACTGACATTTCCTTTTTTTGTCTCTTACTTGTAAATCTGCTGACTGAAATTTACTGAATTGTGTTTTCGTGATTCGATAGAGGGTTTGCATATCTTGTTTAGAAGCTGCTTGTTCTGCTTCATTAGCTAGCTTTTCAGTGTATGCCTTCCCGTCTGCTCTTGCATTTTTGTTAACTTCTTTGTCTATAGTCCGATATTCTGCTTGGAGATATCTTGTTGTCTCTTTGATTTAGTGGACAGGATTTCCTTTTTCTTTTCTTTACGTCGCTCTACTACAAGTATTTTCCATGTATTCTCCGAGATCTATTCATATTTTCCCTCTTTCTTGGGCCAAGTATTTGCTGCGCATTATCTAAAATAGTACGTACCTCATTAAATGTGTCCATATCAATTTCATCTGAGTGTTCCAGAAGAGCTGCAAACTTGTTCTGGACTTTTAATTGTAAAGATCTCATAACCTTCGCATCTTTAAGCTTTTGGATGTTAAAAGGAGTCGGTCTTTGATCTTTCTTCCTCTAGGAATACACAAAAACTGCAAAACCTTTCCGTTATGATTGAAGTTCTAGAACATCAGATGGTATCGAACCCGATGTTAAAAAGAAAATAGAACCAGAGGTTTCAATATAGTGAAATTTGATACATGCAAGACTATGAGTTATCCATATATCTTTACATTGAAAGTACATGTAAGTAGGACTAATGAATTTACAAATAAAATGTGCATATTTGCAAATAACACATCATGGCGACGAGCTCAAAGTTAAGTACAATTTTTGTAAAGTAATAAACTTACTTAAAGAAAATGTCGGTTAATGGTAATTTGTTTAAATGTGCATGAAGTAAGTAAAAGTGGCGCCTTAAATTGTCACATTTTACCAAATACATGCTATTCTCTGTTTTTTAATCTAGTCTTTTGTATTAACTAAAAGATAATTTTTTGGAATAAAAATTTCATTTGTGAAAAAAAAAATGTTTCCCCGCGCTTGCGCGGGATTTCAACTATTCGTAAATATAATTACTTACATTCATTGGTGCATACTTACTTCAAAAGGTGAACTCCATAATTTTCCGAGCATTCCAAATACCGGTATAACATTAAATTAGAATTAGTATTAAGATAGAATTCATACATGTAATTAGTGTATCTATTTCATACATGTACTTAGTAAATATATTTCTCTCACAGTATGTCGTGGCACAAATATAGACGCAAGAAATGTCGTACAAATCTTTTGATTTAAATAAGTTGATTTTTTTTAATTTATTTTTTTAAAGAAAAATTTATCATTAATTGCATATTGCACACGTTATTAGAGTTTATTTGCACATATAGACGCAAATATATAGCAATATATGCATGAAATTATTGGACAAAATTCTGGAAAAACATAATAATGTAAAACCATCGTTTTGTAAATTAAACGACACGGTCTGTTGACTTGTGTTTTTGACCCACTAAAATTTACATCGTCACCATCTTTAACAGTTCACTGCTTACACAAAAAAAATGATTGTGTCGTAAAAGAACATTCCCCCATAATGTCGAGAATCGTGCAAGTTTCCGAAGCTGAGCAGCGTGAGAATTTCGTCAAAACCCATCCAGTGGTGACCTGGACATTTGGAGCAGACGTTGAGTCGAATCTATCGTCTGATCGCCGAAATCTTACCTCCTCGACCTACGTACGGTTATCTACCTCCAGAAGTCAAGAATCAGAAGGTACATGTAGTCCAATTATTTATGTTAAACTCTGTTGCTAGAATTTAATTAAGACGGGGAATTTGTGAAAGTTCAGTTGTGTAAACAATAATTCTCCTGTGTTTTATTCCACTCATTTTTTGATGCGATGTAGTTATTTTCAGGATATATTTTATCTACCTGTTTGATTGCAATACCTGAGGAAATTTTATAACGTTGAAAAAAATTCTGAGAATCTACAGTTGTTGTATTAGTTAAATAATAGAAAATAAAATCCTCTGTGGAAATATTTTATGCGTATTCAAGTTTTACGTATTGTCTGTTTAAGGAACCTAATTATGAATAAAAGATATATAATTTATGAATAAATTAATGCATTGTATTAAATAATATGCATGTAGTAACGTTAACATAAATAAGATGAAAAGTAACGGTTCAGTTAAACTCTTGACCTTATTTTTATTTTAAGTATAATTTGAACTGCCATCATGAAGTACAATAAATCAACAATAGCCATTAGTTTATTTATATTAAAAGAAATTCAAAAACATATAGCAAAAACATTATAGATGTAATTGTGTATTTAACTAAGAAAAGCATAGACGTTTCTTCAAAATAATTTGAAAAATGTTTGATAAATTTAAAAATATTATGTATATGAATATATCTATAATCTAATAACGGGTATTTTGTATTCCATACCATTTTTTCTTGATTTTTATAATACGAACATTTATTATCATATCTAGTACGTTAACTTACAGATAGCGGCGTTAAATCAGCCTCTAACTCCCATAACGAGGATGAGGCGCCGGTGTCCCCTACCTCCTCAGCCTCAGAAGACACCAAGAGGAGGCGCTCAATACTACGAAAGTTATCCACCTCCTCCGGCTTGTCCCTCCGGTCCCACCCCTCATCCCCGCTGTTTGACTTCCCCACCTTTGAAGAGCTGTTTGAAGGGAAAGGGACGTTCAAGTTGACCAGGCATCACAGTAAACCATATTTTTCCCGCCAACAGTCATATCCGGGTCCAGCGGAAGCAGTATTAGGTTAGATAACTATATTATTGTTTTCATGTCCTTAATACCTTTTAAATCCCAACAAACTCATAACTCCCACCGGGTACCCCCTCCATTACATCAACTGCACTGATTTCACAGCCATATTCTGACCATTTTGGTGTCCGGGTACATGATATCAAGACATCGATCGAGTATGATAAGTTTTTTTTACGTTACTCCCAATAAACTAAATTGTTATACCTTTAGAAATTTGTTCCTATACAATTCTATACAAAAAAAGTCTAACATTTTTAATGTTTTGCTGAGCGGGCATAAAAAAATCGATGTTGGACCGCTGAGTGAGATGTTGGACCGCTCGGAGAGATGTTGGACCGCTTACGTCACAGAGTGGGCGGAGCTTAATCTCATTTCCATTCGCTGGTGTTAAACAGTGACAGATCTGATGTTACATCACGGGATGAAGTACAAAATACATGTAAATATATTTAAAAAAAACAAAATGAAATGAAAGGTATAACAAAACATTTATTGACAGAGTTCTCGGGCAAAATGCGTTTTGTCGAACCCTCGAACCAAACTGTCTGCCTTCGGCCTAACGGCCTCAGGCAGACAGTTTGGTTCTTGGGTCCGACAAAACGCATGTTGCCCTCGAACTCAGTCAATAAATGTATAATAAAATATATGTATATCTTGACATTTGTAAAATCACTGGAACTGTTGGGCATTCTTGTTAATTTCACTCTCTTAAAAGGTACAAGTATAGCATTTAATAAAAAAAATTAATAATAAAACAAATCAAACAAATTGAATTTGAAAAATAGAGGGGGACAAATAGAAAGTAAAGACCTTTATCTGAAATGTAAAAGGCTTGTTTTCGTAAGTAAAAACAAAATTGCATTTATTTGTTTAGAATGTGTAAATAAAAGTCAGTTAAATGTTTTGAAACGGTAATCGGTCGCTGGCTGAAACAGTGAAAGACCTTGATAAATATTCACTGGTCTTCTTTATTTCATTGCCGTAGTGAATTCAACTCAAATGTTTTTCTTTAACGCAAACAAGAATTTCATTGTTCCGGTAAATGCTTTGCTTAATCATTAGTTTTTATGGAGGATAGAAAGAAATATGCCAATTAGAAAATGTAAGTTATGAGAATGTGATTTTACCTGCATTAGTATTATCTGGAATGAATGGCAAAATTTTTCATTTTTAGCTCATCTCGACGTTGTCGGGAGCTTATACTTTAATCAAGTAGTCAGAATCCTACTTTAAAAGTGTCTGTAACAGATTATTTATTTCCAAGTTACTCTTTGCCCTATATTAATCACAGTTGTGTTGCCTGAATGTTGAGTACGTTTTCACTATACCATTCAGGGTCAGCTGCTGCTTTTTCAACCAATAATTTTCCATAAAAACAGTCTCAAGGATCATGAAACTTAAATAAAAATTTAAGTCATGAGTTGTATATTCATCACAAACGAATGTTTAAAAATATACATGCTAGTATTTGAAAGGGTAATGATTCAGTCTAAAATGTCTTAATGATCTAAGGGCCAGAATAATGTGTTTTTGGGACAAGTGAAAGATTTAGAAGATTCATTTCTTAAATAAAAGAGCTACATAAAATTCTGAGCGATGTTTTGTACCTGTGTATTTTTACTTTTTATGTATAACATTTCAGACGAGAATGCTGATGACACAGGGATTTCCCTCACAGCTACGGAAGAGAAACCAAAATTGTTGAAAAGGGTCGACAGTACCATGTGTCAGAGTTTCAGCTCGTTGGTCCACGGTAGCTGGAAGGGGTCCAAGGGATTCCGAGGGTATCGTAAGCGGCTAGGAAATGCACTACACCACCGCTACTGCATGTGTTAGTGTTATATATTTTATGGTTAGAATCGAACACACCTGTAAAATTATGTTTATTAATTATGCAAACCCAGCAAATTTAAAAGACATGTTTAAGCTTAGCAATCAGTGCGCCAAGTCTCGGAAAATGCCGTTCATTACGTACTGGGCTTGATTCACACTATATGGTGCAGTTAAAAAAAAATCAGTTTGGACTGTTTTACTTTTTTCTAACAATATCAATACAAAATAAAGTTAACAATCTTAGGATCTTTCATGATCTCTGGGCAGGACAACTTTGTTCTCAGGACTTTCTCATAATGAATTGTTCATTTAAATTACTTTTGATGCATTGATAACGAATACATTTACCCGAAGCTCAAATGATAAATGCATCGATTTCTTCGAGTGCTTATTTATTCTTATATCAATTTTCGTTATTATTTAATTTTTTCCCGCTATCGAAAACGAAAGAAAATGTCTACATCTCATTATATTGGTTTTTACAGGTTGTAGATTTGAAAGCACCCTCTTCATAGGCCTCTACTGCATCGTGGGACTCTTTCTTTCCTCCTCGGGTAACACATTTTAAAGTTTTAAAATACTAGTAATTATCTTTTAATTGAATTTTTTTTTTGCGAAAATATACTGAGTATTTCTAAGTTTTTTTTTTTCAAATAATTTTTGTATTATTTCCATTTACAAATCATATATATGTATTTAAAACTATAAATAAGAGAAATTGTAAAATACTGAGTAACAAAGACACTAGAACAAGATTAAACACTTTTAATTTATTTTTTTTTCAAATTATTAAGTAATAATTATGGATAACTATAAAATCACCATACAGAATGAGTTTCAAAGTGTTTGCAATACTTGACATTATGAAGGGTCACCAGTAATCCTATATTTATCAATTAATTTCAATTCAACTGATTAAGTATCTGTTCCAGGTATCGTGTGCTACATGACCTGTCCGGACGAGATTCTAGTCTCCTGCTACCTGACAGTGGATGGGATTTTGTCGGTATTTGTATTTCCTATCCTTGTAATGGGATGGACTAAGCGAGTAGGCGGCTGTGTGGGGGATACAGAAGACGTGGGGACCGGCACATTCTGGATTTCTGTATTTATCCTCCGAATTCTCTTAACAGCATCAGGTAGATATTATTTGGTGTAGTTTGACTATCTCCATTGTTTTCTGGTTGGCATATTCAGTACTCTGAGTTTTGATTTCCATATGAAATGGAAAACCTGAAATCTGTATTGCCGTATGGTATCAGAAACCCTTGGCTAACGAAGATGGCACACTACTAGATTATTATTTTAATGTGTGACTTTGCCTTACTTAAAGACAGCGTTCGAGGTGGGCTCTGAATCTGTCCTGATTACCTATGTTTTGAAGAGTCGCAGACTTTTCTATGCCCATAGCTTATCAATACATGTAATCATTTAGCTAAAACTCTGAGACTTAAAAAAGTTTAATGGAATGCTGAATTAAAATGATTTGTCATTGATATTTTTTTCTCATTTTAGGAACTTTCGTCTGCATTTATAGATACTATATGGAGAAACCTGTATGGACATCAACAATGTGTCAGTTCGAATTTTATGCACTTCTTGGAGGAATTGTGTTCGAATGGATTTTCTGTGTAACTGTGATATTTCTTCCCATGTGTTTTTACTGTCTTTTCTATTGTTTTGCGCCATCATTCGGAGTCAAATCGGGCTCATACACTATAAATGTTAAGGAACAAAAATAACAGACAAAAATTTATTGAGTATTACACAGAAACAATTCCATAAAGAAGACTGTATGAAGCAAGGATAATCTATACATGTAAATAATTTCTTTTGTCTCAACAATGCAATAAATGTTCAGATTGCTGTCTGTATTCAAATACAAGTATAATATATTATATGAAAACAACACATCATGTTGATTTATATATACTTCAAAGCTTAATAACAGATAATAAAAAAAAAATAAATCCCCTACGTTACAATCAAAATTTGAAGGTAAAATGTCCCGATTGTTAATTTTCATAAAGTCTACTTTAAATTATTGAATTAAAAGAAAAAAAAAAACTTTTGTTGTTACAACTATCTAATGCTTTATGCAAGTTGTAGATTGTGCAAATTATATGTTTTGATCACTCGATCGCCGTGAATGATATTTGTCAAACAGTTTCGAAGTGTTTGAGAATACAGACATTTACTGTGCTCGGACCAATGATCAAGATAAACGATGAACTATTCATTGCTATCTTCCGTGGACTGTTTTTGGTAAAAACATCTTTAAAATTTCGAAAAAGACGTGAGCTATATCCTTCTCGATTCCGAATCGGTGAAAATATAACCCCCTCCTCTTACTCTGAAAACGCTTCTCCAATATTTTGTAGTGACTTCGTCGTTGTTTACGTTGTTACACTGTGCATACTTATTAAAAACAAACGCTACACATCTACTTGAGAAAACACAAATTATACTAATCACCAACAATATTTTTCGTAGATAAATTAATAATAATAACCAGTTTGTTTTCATAAGTACTGTAAACGTTTTATATTTTTATTTGTAAGTATGAATATGTTGAATGTGATTTCTTTTAAAATTGGGAATACGTGCAAGGGTATTTTTATTATGCTTCTTAGATACTTTGTTATAACAAACAACTTACAACTTCTTGTGCAACATATGAAACAATTACGAACAAGCTCATTATATATATCGTAAGAGCAATTCCGACTTAAGTAGATTTTTTTTTTAAGTTTATATATTGAATCAAATAAACCACATCTAGTCTTAAGAGGAATTAAACTATTTTTTGTAGTACATGCACAAAAAAGGAAAAAAGCTATACGTAAACTGAACTTTAAAAAACTGAAAACCCTGTATTTCACTGTGTTAATACAAAAATGGTGTGTAATCAACAAGGGGTGTACATATGATATGAATATCATTAAATTACAAACTTAGTAGTGAAATACAGGATATATTAATTTACTTTTAAAACCAAATACAAATATATAATCACCGATAAACTAATTATTACATGCGTGGATCTAGAGCGGGGTGGGGGGTCAGGACCTCAAACCCCTGGAATTTGCAAGGTTATTAAATTATATACTATAGAAAATGGAGACCTTGGACGCCCCTTGGAAAACGCAGACCCCTCCCCCCTTTTAAACGCGAATTTCTGTTAAATTAGTCGGAAAAGAAAAAGGTTAGAAGCATTAGAGTAACAAAGAGAAAATGCACTTTCACTTTATAACCAGTTGTGCACCCCACCCCACAGGAACCATTGACCCTGGGGCCACATATTTCAAAATTTTATCATAAATTTTATTTCATCATAAACGGTTGATTAATACCAAGGACGAGATTTCAAAGCTTTAATTTAATTTCAGACTATGTACCCTCCCCCCAAGTACCCATGACCCAGGGGCCCTGAATTTGACTATTTTGGAAGAGGCAGCTTTCTTGATTTGAACATATTTTATTGTCTATATACTTTACAATTGGGATTGGGCAAAAGTTCTAAAAACTTAATACGCCCTTTCCCTACGTATGCATTATACCAAACATATTTACATACATGGATTTCAGCTTAAAATGAATTAACACAGAAAAGCATAATATATAATCAGAGCAACACACATTCAACAGAAATCAAAACATTCCTTATGTAATACACATGCTGTATAAAATTTGCAAGAAGTAATTATTGTATCAACCATCGTCCTGATTTTTTAATAACAAACAGCTTTCTTCATCATGAATATGTACTTAGATCATTGGCATAATACCCAGAAACCAAGGGAAAAAAATTCAAAGAATTCATGCATTTTCACTATATAATTCACAAATCTGGAAAAGGCATCCTTCCTCATCATAACTCGTATATACATAGTTCATTGGTTTCAAACCCAGGAGCAGAGGAGAAGATTTTCAATTCATTTTTACTATATAATCTTTATAGACCCGCCCTAGCACTAGAACCCCTGACCCTGGGGCCATGAAATTCACAATTTTGGAAGAGGCAGCCTTATTTAACATAACTATGTACATAGTTCGTTTATTTAATACCCAGGAGCAGAGAAAAAGATTTTCAAAGAAAATAATGCATTTTCACTAGATAATCTATATAGCCCCACCTTAGACCTAAGACCCCTGACCCTGGGGCCATGAAATTCATAATTCTTTCGCCTTGACCCAAAGACGCTTTATGCCAAAACTGGTTGAAATTGGTTGAGCGGTTGCAGAGAAGAAGCTGAAAACGTCAAATTTTAACGCACGACGACGGACGAAAACGGATAGCAATACATAAAAACAATAGTTTTTTTTTTTTGAAGTATCAATCTCAAAAGTGTCCGAAATAAACCCGTATCAGCCCTGTAAAATCTATATCAGCCCTAGAAGCTGATATTTCTATTGTGACGTCAAGGATATTTAATTTCAAAAAAAAAATCCGTTTAAGACGATGAGTAACAAGCGTATTTTGGAGTAAAATCCATTTTTCCCAGTGTGTCCTCTCCATCTTTTTCACTTTTAATATTAGTTGATCCCCAGACCGATTCACCGTAGGATGTAGCAGCTACAAAGTATATGATTTTGTTTTACAGAATACTTAGTACATGTATCGCAGTTTTGTATAATCATAGAAAATATGAGAAGGGATAATTATATAATTCATGGTGTAAATTAAAGCTTAAAATTCGTATGTTATTGTACGTAGTAGTACAGATTCGATGTTAAAAGTAAGTACACCTAGAGTAAACCATATCTGAATACATTCTCAATATAATATTCTGAAGTTTTTTTTTACTCTTAGTACAATTCTCTATTATCCTAGGACTTTCAGTAAGACGTTGCATTCTCGACGTTACATATTTACATGTAGTGTCTGAAATTTGCACAGCTTTTCATTCTCTGAATGTCAAAGAGGTGGGGCTGAAGTCATCTCATCGTTGTCAACAACAATTTTAAGTTGTGATGTTATTGATTTCTTAACCAATGAGAATTTTAGAGACACTAATTATTTTATTTTATTTTAAGCTTCGAGAATGCTGAAAACCAAAGGATGACAGATAATTGTACTAAATGTGGTCGTTTCCATTTTAAACCTCATTGAGAAAAATTCTCAATAAAAATATTTTTACATAAGATGTTGTTATTTCCTTTACTTATAATACAGTAATTAATGGCCGGAGAAACATATTACATTTTTTATGGTTTTTTGCATAATTTAGTTGGCAACCAACCACATTAAGAGAGCTGTGTGGTTGTGGCCGTCTTAAGACTACATTTCCTTTAGAAGAAGAGCTCCATTTAAAGATATACAAAAGTGATGAAAACTCAACAAGTAAATGTATAAATTTTCTTTGCCAAATGATGGTTGACAGCTAAAGATCGATACCATATTTAAAAAAATCAGTTATATCTGATGCTTTAATTGTCGACCCCAGCCACCTTAAAATATATCTAAGTTGTACATACGCGTCTCTGTCGTGGAAGACTCGCCCGCTGACTTCAGTGGAATTGTGCCTATGATGATTTCAACTGGGAGATGCAAATCCAAAGCTGGTCCAGATGGATCAATGATAAGCTGCAAAAGCGTTTGAATCAAGAAAAAAAAAACTTCCCGGACACTAGTTAATTGTTATTTTAAAAGACATGGAAGCATGTATGGATAATAAATCAAAGTATAAGCATACAATTACGTGGAGTGGGGAGGGGATATGAATTCTCTTCATTACACATGTCATGTTAAATTATCTTTATTACATATTCTCTTAATTTAAGAAATCTCTAAATAGATAATATCAAAGTCTCACTCAGTTGTGTAGATCTTGAATCAAGAACTACGCTGACCTAATACGGAAGCCCAAGTGAGCTTTATTCTTATAAAAATTTAAAATGTCTATTCATTATTTTCATATTTTCTTCTTCTTCTTCTCCAAAACCAATCTTTCAATTTCAACTTAATTTAAATTTGCACAAAGTATCCTTTTACAAAGATACCTTATACTATGACCTCCAGAGGGAATAGTGGGGTCACACTTTGGTTTTAAAGTTGTAGATACATATGTACATGTAGGAATAGCCATGCATTTCGAAAAGTCAAATAATCTTTAAAACTTCTCAAGACCAGCGGGGTCATTTTAATAAAAGTATACTCTGGTAGAGCAATTTGAAGTTTCTGCAAAGGACCCTTGGAAAGGGTTGGATCACATTTAGAGACAAAAATTTTACGAAGAAATTTTAGAAAAATGAGTCTCCTTTTAAAAAATTTACAGCTAGATTTATAATTAGAGAACTCTTTTTAAAATAACGCATACATAGTATCAGACAGAAATCGTATGTGTCAGCTAATGTGCGCTTGTGATGTTAATTCACGTAATTCTGTAGAGAAAGCATGTAAAGAGGAGCTTTCAAACCTGTCTTAAAGTCTTCAGAACAGATGAAATGAAAATGTAACTTACAAATAAACAAAAAACAAAAAAAACAACCTTCACAAAGTATTTGACGTTAATCAAGTCGCAATCCTTTAGATACGATGGTGCCAAAGGAGGGATCACGAATTTATCTCCACTCCAAACGTCTGACTGACCCGGAGGTACATCATCGTGTTCAATACGATTGATTGATTTTATTTCAACTAGTGATTTATCCTTTGACGCATGGTAAGTTGTGACCTGGAACAAATTGAGACTAAATATAAATGTATTTTAAAGGATTTGGACGTACTTATATTATATAATTAAGTACAGAACTGTATTCTTTAGGTGAAGTAAAATATGGGCCAAGTAAAGACAAAATACACAGTCTGAAAATTATCAGTCAGACCGATAAACAGACAGTACCCATAAAGCAGTTGTACCAAATTAATGACCAAGGGGAAACATTGTTGAATACTTCTGAATCTTTTATTCGCTTTTTTCTAATTTTCAAAATCACTTGAAAACTAAGAAGACAATTGTTGATATTAAGTTTCATACCATTTGCAGTTCTGCATACATGTTGCACACACGGGTAGTGCTGTTCTGGACACTGCCTTCAAAATAAATAGCCTCTCCTGGAACATATCCGGTGCGATTAATTTTCAATGTTCCTGCAACAGGGCCGGATTTACAACACAGGCAACACAGGAATTTGGAATCCATCGCTTCGCCAACATTCTTTAAAAAAAAATAATAATGTACACATTAAGAAAACTCATTGAAAATTGGCAGCATTCAAAAAAATATAAGACTATACATGCAATAAATATGTTCAGTGTATATTTACTGTTACATATACATGTGTATATAAATAAGAGCAGAATACTGATACCTTTCGTTCTGGTATATGTACGTCTGGTAAGTGAAAATGGGTTGTTGCACAATGCGAATGTTTAAAATATGTACTAACATCTTTTCGAATCTCAGTACATTAGTCTAGCAGAATTCATTTAAGATACTGTATATCACTAAAGTTTTGCAATACTCTATTTTCGCTAAATAAATATCAACTGTTTATCAGAGAGACAAACTTACTGAAATACGCGAGAATGAAACTTTCGCGAACACATTATCTCGCGTGTTTACGCGAAAATAAAACCCTCGCACATAAAAAGTGAATTTACAGTGCATACTTTCAGGAAATTCTTACTGTTGCCAATGCTTCCTTATTCAAATCCACTTTCTCAAGAACTGTGAAGGGTGTGACAGTTTTAAAATCATGCTTCTCGCCGGGTCTGTCTATGGTTCCTTTAATCGTGTACCGGATATATCCATGTGTTCCCTCGAATGAAGAGGGTAGATGTAGCGGGAGACTGAACCAGAAAGGATAAATATGCTGCCCTCCGTTTAGATAGTCCACATCATCATCTCCATTGTCTAAGATGAATAAATACATGACATGTACATTTTTTCCTTCTACGACCAGATGTTTTTTTCTTTAAATTTCGTGCAGAGAAACCGAAGATTTGGTCAAATTATATACATGTATGTACAATGCCACTATTGTTTTGTAAATGATTGTTGCCTTAAAATCTATGAAAACAATTTTCTCATATTTACATTTAGATTATTTACCATTCTTTACATGTACAACTGTAGGTTACAAAATACCATCAATTAAGAAATGTTTAATATTTATTCACTTCTTTATGAATGATAATTATACATTTTCTAAACCCTCATCGTCACTAGAAAGTTAATATTCTCACACAAACTGAGCTCGCTTATACCTCTTCCAAATACAGCTTTTGTGTCTTTAAAATATTGCTCCTTTGCAGTGCAGTTCACTTTCCGGCTTTTATCGTTCTCTTCCCTGCGACCACGCTTCTCTTCAATTTCTGTCCATGATACACGCGATTTTCCCTTGAATGTTAGTAACACTTCTATTCAAAAAATGAAAAAATAGAAAACACAATTTTGTGGAAATATTTCTTTAAAATATATTATGAAATAAATAGTAATAATTACACCTTTCTCCCTAAGGAAGACTCTTTGAAGGAAAGAGTTTCGCGAACATTAATCGCCGCGAACAATTTATTTTACTAGGTTTTTGTAGAAAATGTTTCTTATTCATGACAATTAGTTGTAGCAGATTGATTTTAAACTGACAAATCGCAAATAAAAAAGATGACGCGAATAAAAGTTGGTTTACAGTATTCTACTTCAAAAATGATCACTAACTTATGAAGTTTTTAATGTAAATTAATTTTTTTCGGAAATAGATTTTGATAATTCAGCAATGATGTAATTTTTTAATAAAAAATATTCATCCTGCTTATCGACCCAAATTTTTCATCTTGAGTCAAGTGAGGGCGTTGAAACCAAAATTGTTTTAAAGTCCGTCCAAGTTTTCAGTTAGAAAAGTCAACTTTAAAATTGGAATTACATACATGGACATTATAAATATGTAGTTGGAAAAGCCTAGATTAATGTTGGCATTATCAACGTTAAAGTTGGAATTTCCAAAACTAATGTCGGAAAAGCTGTCTTTTCAAAGTGTAAGTTACCAACTTACAGAATAAGTAAGTGACACTTGTACGCTTACGTACACTACGGAGCAAACTTTAACAATTAAGGAGAAAATCAAGAAAAATTCAAAGTTTTGCTGATGAAAAAATTGTCAATCGTTAAGACAAGTCATTTCATCTGATGCCAACAACACCATCAAGTTATCGGTAAAAATGATCTACCAAGTAATGCAATTTGAAAAAAGGGTACCATGTATTTTCATCTTGCTTTCCAAATTGACAATTACTTTTCCGCGAATGGCTTCCCCAGGAGAAAATACACCCTCTTCATTTGTCCAATTGTATTTCAAAGGTCCTCAATTTTCCCATTTTCTTAACTTATTAATCTGAAAAAAAAATGATCAGTTATGTATCATATTAAGATATTGATTCAAAAGTAGTATTGTTTATTGCAACACTAATACAAGTAAATGTACCTTCACTACTTTAATCGTTATTCTGACTCACTGTAGTGGCAGATATTTTCCTCTTTACGCCTGATAATTGAACCAACGAATTTTGTAATTGCTTCATTTTCAGTCCTGGCATCTGTGGAATTCTAATACTTGCATTTACCGGGTAAGAGAACATACAACAGTAATAACGTGACATGCTAACTCTCAGCAATGAATTCAAAATTTTAGAACATGGCAATCACTTTTCGCACAATCACCCCTGAAGCAGATATCTTTCCGTTTACGTTTGTCATTGCGCGTCAAATTCTAAATATTTTCGGTGTCTTTGATTTAATTTTAGGGTCACCTGACTTGACCCAGGTTTTCTATTCTGGAACCACAGAACCAATTTAAGCATCCATCTATGGGTGAAGTGGAGTAAAAGTTATGAAGTTCATGACCCTGTCCTCCAGGGGACTGAGGAAAAGGGCTATAAAACATCAAAAGTAATGCAATCTTAGAAATTTTCTTTACTCCTAATCATCAAGCAGTCAGACTATTTGCTTGATTGTAATAAGCATTGAGGTCTCAAATAAAATTATAAATTTTTTAAAATTCTTGCCCAGGATCAAATATTCTGGTATTAGGAGCTGTGTTAAAAATATAGTGACAATGCATTATTTATCAAAAAAAAAAACCCCTATTTTTTCTGATTTTGCAAATTGTGTATTAATCCAGTGAAATTAGTAATGGTTGTATATTTCATGACCATAGGATCAGGGGTTCGGTTGTTAGGGCTGGCTCTAATGACTATACAATGAAAATGCATTCGAATTCATTCTTTGAAAATCTTCACTCCTCCCGGGTATTTAGCCGATGAACTGAGTGCATAGTAATGATGTACGTAACTGTATATAACACTAGGCAAGTGAAAAAAACACATACATTGTATGTATTTATTGAATACCTTGCGCAATAGGCAAGTGTCCATTGTTTTTGTATATTTTGCATTTTTATTTTCCCTGAAAGAATTGGGAAAACCAAAGGTACGATCCCAAGGATACATACATTTACTAGAAGCTATATTTATATTTTATAAGAGTACGATCCCAAAGATACATACATTTACTAAAGCTATATTTATATTTCATATTAACTGTAAGCTAAGGCACCGGTAATTTTACAAGACAACAAATTTGTTTTACTCGCATAAGACGTGGAGTTCAAGTTCCATCTTCAAGTAATACTTTTAATGAAATATGGAGATATCAAATTGTATTCAAGCTTATAAGTCCACTCAAACAATATCTGTCAAGAGCAGAGTAAACTCAAAACTCATACATCAGAGGTGAGATCACGTGGCATGTTTATTCAGGTATTCCCCAGACTCTCGTTCTCGAGACTTGCCATGAGCGAGAGTTTCTAAAATGTAACGAAGGAGAAAATGCGAAGAACACAACTGTTTATATTCATATAACACCACCTTTGTCCGTTTCATTTCTAATATCTGCCTATTAAGAAACTGCTAAAAAAAACATATTAATATCGCGATTATTTTCTTGGAAACGTATTATTTTTTTTTAATCTGTAAATTAAATTATCTGAGGATCAAAATGGAAGATTTGATTTCAGACCGAGGGTGTTTTATCTCGAACGAGCGTGCAATTATAATTATACGTAATTATTATAATGTCAATATGATTAAAATCAGATCTTTGTTACAGCGACTATCATAATTTCGGAGCGTAACAAAAATCTGATTTTAATCCGATTGACGTACATATTTTTATATTAATGCACTTATCATTAGAAAACAACAATATAATTGTACGATAATATATAACAGTAGAACACAACAACAAAGTACATCCTATATCAATTGAAAATAACAACAATGTATATATCCTATATCAACAGAAATCCACAACAATGTCTATATCCTATTTTGCCGGACTTATTTTATAAAGGTCCGGAATTATATCATAGAAGTATCAGTTGGAGATAATGTAACATTAAGATTACATATGCAAAATCGTAAATAAATTCATACAATTTTTAGGACATATGCAACGTATGTACATGTACACAAACTCTGCAACCTTTTCATGCTTTTCCACTGATAATTTTTTAGGATATTCTCAATTTAAACGCCCATTCTCAGTAATAATGTGCAATTACGGTATATCAGAGACGTAAAATTCAACTTGAGTATACGCTCAATTTTTTTCCTGCAAAGTTTTCTCCAGATAATTCTGAGTTGTATGGTAAAATATCCATAACACCAATGTGTTGATGACAAAATTATGACAAATTGAAATACATTGCATTTTTTCTTTAAAATCACCCCAATATATACGTTACTGTGTATATTGATTTAGGAAATACAATGATTAAGGCATTTTGACTACTTCAGAAAACATTTATATGCAGGAATATAATTTTTATTCGATGCAAGGGCAAATAATCTGTACTTTTTAAGGCATAAGAGTCAATAAACCTCTTTTTTAGAACAACTGAAGAACACTTTTAATAATTACTGAATAATGTAGTATGTTACGTTACTTATTACTTCTAATTGCCTTCATGAAAAACATGACCTGTATCAAATTGAAATAAGTGGACGATGGAAAAATCAATAAATTTAAAAACAATCATAATTATAATATTTTTAAAGAATAATATACGGTCTCAGAATTGTGTACGTCTAAAGTAACGTAAGTATTATCTAATAAGGTAATTTGGAAACTATCAACCGTAATTAGATTACACTGTTTGAATACTTCATATGGATAAGTTTACATACTATTTTGAAAATCCAGACTATAACTGAATCAGAATATGAAAACAAATGATAAAATATTACGTTATTGTCGTAACGTAAAATCGTTACATACGTTACTAGCTATGACAAAAGTTTTAATATGATTTGTTGGGTTAAAGTTTAAAATCTTGCAATTTTTGTGTTTATTTCTTAAGGTATAGAACTATCGAATTGTGTTTGTACCATTATCAACAAATTTGGCCATCTATTGAAATAAACTAGGGGAAATTTATAAACAAAGAAGTACTGAATAGATCAAAGATTTTGTAGTGATTAAAAAGAGTATTAGGTATATAGAAAATAAAGTTTACGAGATTAACTATAATTTGAAATGGTAGACTTACTGTCAACATAACTCCTGCCATTATAAAAACCTTAATTTTTTTAATTAAAGAAAAGAAATGAAAAATTAAGGCTCAGTTAATACCAACGTTACCGAATGTTATGTAGGTATCCGAAAATTTCGAAGCTCTTTAAGATTTACTGATATGCATGTACTACATTGATATTTATTGCATATCTGTATTTACAACCATGATTTTCTTACTTTAAACATCAAGTAATGAGGTACATCATGTGGAAAACACGTGATACAAGAATATGCGTAATATTCTTTCAGTAACGTAAGTATTGGTAACGTATGTAAATTCTGGTAAATTAATACACTGTACATTTTTCAAATGTTGAGAATGATTTAAAAATGTGTATGCAATAAAAAATATGAACCATTTCCTAAACATATAAGCACCATTAATAGGGCCTAACACATTTATATACTTTTAGAAAGATGTATAACGTATGTATTTGCGAAAATACAACCGACGAAGTTTTATAATGCATATAAGTCGTTTGAAAATATTTCAAGGAAAGTAAATATCAGATAAATTTTACAAGATAGTACAAGGTGTCTACTGTTTGATTTTCTTGAAAATGAAAATATATTTGCATAAACATAATTCACAAGCTCAGTTATATGATGGCGTTACGTAGGTATCAAACAACTGGGCGACAACGACATGCTGCAAAATATTTGCCATTTACATGTGATTTATGTTTTACTTTTATAATTATTTTTTCCTCTCATATGGTGTGCAGTAAATTTCTGTGCATAAAAATACACGTTTATTAGATTTGAGTTTTTCAATTATGTTTTATTTTTGAAATACGGATTTGGCGACAGTAACGTATGTATTGTTTTCATAAATTCAGAGACGTATTTATCTCGGAAGACTTTTCCCGATTTTGCTCATTTTTGTGGATGTTTACGGACCATAACCTATGTTTACTTGCTCGTGCTGAAAAACATTCTTATATTATTAAATATCGAGTAACAAGGGAACGACATTAATTGCACCTTATTGCTGAGAATGGGCGTAAAATCACATTAACCATTATTCTTATACAAAACAAATCAGAATCCGCTACTGTAGAAGGTTTGATCATATGTAAGATGGAGAAAGGTCTTGTATTTTTATGCGCCCGGATCGATAGATCCAGGGCGTATATTGTTTTTGTCCTGTCTGTTTATCTGTTTGTCTGATGTCAACTTTAACCTTCACCATAACTTACGAACCGTAAGAGATAGAGACTTCATATTTGGTATGCATACTACACTAATGAAGTTCTCTCAAATGACATCAAAGTCAATGACCTTGTGACCTTGACTATGACCTATATGCTAAAAATAGATTTTTTGCCACAACTTTTGAACCATAGGAGATAGGGACTTCATATTTGGTATGCCTACTCCACTAATAAAGTTCTTTCAAATGACATCAAAGTCAATGACCTTGTGACCTTGACCGTGACCTATATGCTAAAGATAGCTTTTTCGAACTTCGTTGCCGACGGGCGCATAGTGTTTCACACACACATCTTGTTTAAAGTAAAATTTACATACATATTGGAGTAGTTTTTAGCTGATATTTCCCATTAATTTTATTTGGAGAAGGTGTACATTATTTCTATTATCATTATTATTAGCCATCATAAAATTGCAAAATGGTATAATAATAAGAATTTTTATTTTTTATAGAGAATAAGAAATTAAAGCTCAAAACTACGTTTCGAACACTTGTATGCCCTTAAGTTGTTCAGTTGTGGTGTTAAAGTTTCCTATTTTTTCTTTGTTTATATAACTTTTTAATCTTTTCTTTCTTCCGAGGACGGACAGGGCGTCATAAAAATCTAGCATTTTCTATTGCTTACACTGTATGTTTTCATTACAGTATTTTAATAGAGCGAAACTAATAATGATTTTGAAATATCTGCTAAAGTTTCATCCATTGATATTGCATAAATCAAAATTGACTGAAACAAATCTCTCTTTTTTTAAAATGATGCCCCCCTTTTTTTTGTTGTCGATAAACTAGTAAAACTGCGAGAAATTCTCGAATGATAATGAGAATTCTAGAATGATGCTTAAAGAGTGTTTTCCCTTTTGGTTTGTGTTTTTATGCCCCCGTAATCGGAGTTTCGGGGTATATAGTTTTTGTCGTGTCCGTCCGTCCGTCTGTCTGTCTGTCTCTCTGTTTGTCCGCAAAAACTTTAACATTGCCCATAACTTTTGATTTAGTCGAGCTATAACTTTCATATTTCACATGTGTATTTCTTGTGACAAGACCTTTCTTTGGATACCACCAAATTTGACATTGACCTGGGAATTTGACCCACTTTTACACAAAAATTCCAAATTTTTACTTTGGTCATATCTGTTGAACAGTAGAAACCAGGACATTTATGCTTCACATATGTATTTTTTTTGTGAAAAGACCTTTCACTTGATACCAACAATCTTGAACTTTTGACTTTGACCTTGGAGATTTCCGTACTTATGAAAAAAACTTTAACCTTTGCCATAACTTTTGAACGGTAAGAGCTAGAGCTATCATACTTCAGATATAAACTCTCGGGAAAAGACGCTTCATTGGGTACCAAAAACTTTGACCCTTTGACCTTGACCTTGGACTCTGACCTACTTTTATAAAGCAAACCTTGGCCATAAATTTTAAAGGGTTAGGACTGGTGCTTTCATACTTTACATATTTAATCTTTGTGACAAGACCTTTCATTTCTTAGCAAGACCTTTGACCCTTTGACCTTGATCATGGAGTTTGACCATTTTAAAATTTTATACCCTGGCTATATTTTTGAAGGGTTAGGGCTAGGGCTTCCATACTTCACATGTGTATTTTTTTGTGGAAAGGCCTTTCATTGGATGTCAATTACCTTGATCTTTTGACCTTGACCTTTGAGAATTCCGTACTTAAAAAAACTTTAACCTTGACCTACTTTCATGATTCAGAATTGTATTTCCAGTGAGTTTGCATTTAAGAAAAGTTTAATCTTCGCTATGTTGCCATACGGGAACATTAGTGTTTCACAAACACATCTTGTTCCGAACAGAAATAGTTGTTTTTTTTTCGATTTTAGAGGGGAGTGGACTACATCACTTGTCCCAGCTTTTTCTTTCAAACTACAAGGC
This sequence comes from Saccostrea cuccullata, assembly GCF_032062105.1. Lineage (NCBI taxonomy): Eukaryota > Metazoa > Mollusca > Bivalvia > Ostreida > Ostreidae > Saccostrea > Saccostrea cuccullata. The sequence goes on from NW_026925048.1 coordinate 91,171, forward strand.
TCTCTAACCGAACAGCACCATAGTCATTAAAAGTTTGAACCAGGACAATATTTTATTGCCTTAGTGTTTACATTTTTAAAACCCAAAATTTTTAAGCCAAGTAGTTCAAAAAGGTCACAAAAAAGTTGCGCATTAATTGTTTAATTTATTTATAGATAACGAATTACGAAATATATTTTAGGTAAAACAAAATAATATTTATTTCCCTGATCACATCTGGTAAAATAAGATGAAGGTTACAGTGATTAGCCTTAGCTTTTTATTATATGCATACTTAAAATTACCTTTTGACCACCGGACCACATTTAAATTTACAGTTAATATATCGACTTAACTTTATTGGATCACAATAAAATTAGACATAGGCTTGGCATGCTATGCTGAGTACAATCTCAACTGTTGAGCTTACCTTCACCAATTTGGTTACAACTTTAAACTTTTTCTAAATTCTCTCGGAATAAGTTCTCAGACATCCAAACTTACGAGATTGATTTGCGCTAGTCTCGACAAAATCATTATATCATTAAAATTATCTATAAATCGAGGACATCTACATCCTATTTTGTCGGATGCAAATATTTCATAAAGTACAGAGGAATAATATCATACAATGATATAGGATATCAAATATTCGCATTGCTGGAAGACTGTACACTATTCTGATTAAAATGAAAACGGCAGTGTAGAAAACAGGCATCGATCTACAGGGAGAAAATCCAAGTTCGCCATGCGCGAGTAAGACCATTCTCAAGACTAGAGGAAACTAACAGGATCTACATGTTGGAGGAAAACATAACATGATTTTTTTAAAATACTTACCTTATAATTAAGGGAAGGATTATTCTTCTTTATATGTACATGTAGATAGAGCCTTCGTTATTTTATGTTGGAAATGTGTTGGAAAGTTGTTTTTGTATTAAATTTTAAATTTACAAAATGTATATTAGAATTTTCATAAATAAAAAAAAGGAAAATAAGTGTATATATTTTTAACGTCATTATAATGATGTAAGATTTTCAAAATGCAGACTATTGAAATCTCAGTGGCATCGTTTTATATGACGATATGACCAACCATGATTGGTTATATTCATATGGAAGCAACCTTAGATAGTACAGATTCAAAGAGTTTAATCCACGAACCATAAAATATGGCCTCATCCCCAAAATTAACATGATTTTTATCATCGATAGTGTAGACTTTAAGCTTTTCATAACCGTTTTTCTTTTTTCGATATCTATTAGTTCGTAAAACAAAAAAAAAAACAAACAAACAAAAATGAAATAAAAATACACGAGTAAATTTTAAGAATTATTGAATTCCTATATGAAGAAGATCATATTAACTTGTTTGGCATGAATAAACAGGATTTTGCTCAAACTGAAAGCTATATCAATGCAATCGCTGTGTTTACAGATTCCATTGTGTCTTAGCGAATTTATAGTGAGCCGTTTCAAATATAACTCGTAATTTTAGTGGAATAAAAGCAAAGTAAAAAATACCATACCAGCGCACCCAAAGGATACACAGGTCCTCTGCATTTGGTAAGAAGAATAGTGTATATATACTACGGATGACAATTTGTAACCGGTTAATCGGTCGGAATGATGCTAACCTGTTAGAAAATCCATACTAATTAATTAGTCGGAAAAATTAAAATATATGTAAATTTGAATGCAGTTTCCTTAAAATCCCTTCTGCTTTTTTTTTTTTAAAAAGGAAAGTGCTGCATTGATTTTTATTTAGGGTTTTACACCATATTTTGAGGTAGTTATAGCTCTCCAGATAGAGATCGCAGTGTAATTGGTAAAGTGTTATTTACTGTTTATATAACAACAAGCCGTTACCCAGATAGTTCTGTGGGTTTTTTTTAACGATACTAAAAACATCGCCACCGCTAATTATAAGCACTTTTAATTAAAGGATGTCTATATTTTGCAGTTATCTATTAAGTTATGTTAATATTATAAAGAACGCTGTAAATTGTAAATAAATTGAAAGTTCAGACATAGACTAGTTCCGAGTATGGTATTAACGCAGAATTAACTTCTTTAAGAATTACATTGGAAAATTATCCCTTTCTGATTTCTCAAGCAAGATTCATGGTTTTCTTTAATTTTTTCTTGTCTACTGAAATTGAAATAGAATATACTCTTATGTACATTAAATACCCCGATCAAAATAATAAACAGAATGTAACTTCTAACCTCCTTTTAGCCTTTTTGTGTTTATGAAAAGAAAATGTCAATTGATATGTATATCTTGATGCGACTAACTGCATGGTTAATACGTGTAGGTCAGAATGTTTTGCAGTTAACCGATCAGCAAATCTGCAATCGATTGCAATCGCTAATATATTCACATGTAAAGTTAACACTCCCCCCCCCCCCCCTCCGATTGGGTTAATCGATTTAAAGCCTTTTCCTTGTCAATGAATTTAAGTTTGATTTTTGGAAAGGGTACTTTAAACATTTTATTTTAATTGATAATACAACAAGTGGACATGACTCCCCTACACCACACCACTTTGAAAAAATTATAGTTCCATAATATTGACTCGGAATATTTTTTTTTACTGAAGTGTCTCGACCATACTGCAAAAAATGAATGAAGAAATAAAGAAAGACAGGATGAAAGACTCTTCTAAGACCCCCCCCCCCACACACACACATACATGCTTCAATTTGTGTTCTTTCTTAATTATCAAAGTGTATAACTTTTTTTAGCTTATTTTTATTTCTTGACTCCAAGCACCGTCTTTAGGGGGAAAGCGATGTTTCTAGTAATTACTATAGTGACATAGAAAAATGTATTAAAATTAAAATAAATTATAATGTAATTTGATTCTGGAAACATATTCAAAGTATGTCGCATAAACAACAGTGAGTGTATCAAGATTTATACTTTCGACGTAAATAAAAGATATATCAAATAGGCCTATACTTATACTTTTTTTTTAAATAAGAAGCCGGACAAGTATCTTTCGTTTGAAAAGGATGATACAGTAACTGCGCGTTTTGTACAAATTCATATACAGTTCGATAATGGGATTCGTCAAAAAACATATTGTGTGTTATACGCATCCTCACATGAGTTCTATTTAGGATCCAGTTTACAGAAAACCCAAATGTTTGATTTTTTTTAATGATTTTTTTTTTCAAGAATTTTACTCATTTATTCTTCTTTTTTTAAAAGGGCATTTTATTAATGACAGCAAGCTACCCAATACGTCCATAAAAGCATTAGAATTTTTTTTTTTAATAAAAAAGTGAAACCTCACTTTTTATCTTTTATGACGTCACAAATGACGTATTATAATCAGTAACGTCACATTTATGTGTACATAGTATAAATTTTTTTTTTCGAATTTGATTTCAAAATTTTTTTCCCACTATTAATTATCGTCTGAAACATGTGGGATAGAAATGTGTTGTTCTTTTACTCTTATCAATATAATACCCCCTTGTTCGATGCATTAAATTTATGTAAAACACATGGAAATGTATGATGGTTTGTAGTCATAGCTCTTTCACAGACAATGATTTCTTCTTTTTTCAATAGGGGCGCACACGTTACGGGTAAATATTTTCATTGGAAAATATCTCTCGCATAGTAATTGTTATTTTTCTGGTTTAATATTTTGCCGTAACGAATGTGCTCTATGTGTAAATCACGATTAACTGTCCTATTTTCGGCATTTTCCCGGAAAACTTCGAACCATTGTTAGGTTTAGATTTTAATTTGATATCCCAAACATCCGGTATTGACAGAAATGATGCACATGTAAACTGTATCAATGGTCGAAGGTAAGATTCACCAGAAATATTGATTTTATAGCCCTCTTAAAATTTTTCATATTTGCTAGGCCATATGAGGCACTTTGTGGGTCGAGTTCTTTGTTCAAATCATGACCACCGGAGGTAAGGTGGGGCCACAATGGACGATAAAAGTTTCACATAGAAATTGATAGAAAAATTCCTTAAAGTCTTCTTTCTAAGATTGTCATGGAAGTCCTGATTGGTCATATTTATATTGAAGTATCCTCATATAGTGTAGATTCAAGTATGTTCAAATCATGAACTCCGGTGTAGGGTGGAGCCTCAATGGGAGGATCCAAGTTTTACATAAAATGTCGCCAACCAGAGGCGGTATTCTCAGGTTGATCCTTTAAACAGAATTAAATGTCAAACTCAATAATTTAATACTTTTATTGTACTTAACAATATCGTTTTTATGGTTCATTATAAAATATACATTCTGCAGGCATGGGTTAAGAGAAAAACAGACAAGTATGTTTCAGTACAAGATCAAAACGATGCACTTAAAGTAATGCCTAATCAAGTTCTATTATACAGAAATATTATGAGAGATTTACAGTATGTCAAATTTCTAACCATAATGACCGATGAGACTACTGACATTTCTAATAGAGAACAGCTCGTTATTTGCCTCCGATACATCGATGACCATTTTGTGCCACAAGAAAGTGTTTTGGTTTTTATGAAGTCGACGACATAAAATCGTACCTGCAATTACCGACACTTTGACCACGGTCAATATTCCTTATAATAAATTATTGGGTCAATGTTATGATATGGCTGTCTCAATGGCGGGGTCAAAGAGTGGAGTTGCAAAACAAATTTTAGAGGAAGAGAGCAGAGCTCGTTATTCGCACTTTTATGGTCATGCTCTAAACTTCGCGTGTTCTGATGCTGTTAAATCATCTACAATTATGCGAGATGCCCTTGACGTAACGCGTGAAATAACAACAATCAAAGACTCGCCAAGAAGAGAAGCAATTTTTAGAAAATTGAAAGAGTCCAAGAATTTAGAGACTTCCTCACCTGGAATACGACTGTTGTGTCCAACACGATGGACATTTCGAGCTGATGCTCTCCAGAGTGTTATACTCAACTACAAGGTATTATTGGACTATGTAAAAGTATCAGACATGAGATGCAGAATCAGAGGCGTTATGACGTAAATGAACAAATTTGGCTTCTTAGGTTGTCTGCTAGGTGAACAGTTGCTCCGTCATAGCGATATCCTTCGCAAAGCCTTACAGACAAAACTCTCTCTGCTGCAGGTCAGAGAATGCACGGAAAAAAATTCTGGAGTCAAACGAAGCTTTTCTCTCATTTTATGAAGATGCCAAAAAAAGAGCCACAGATTTTGATATTGGTGGTCCTGCAGTGCCTCGTCGAAGACGTCCTTTAACCAGAAGTCTCTGTCGAGACTGTAGCTCTACTGGTTTATACTTAAAACAAAGAAAGAGAAAAGTAGCAGTTGGGACTTGAAACTTTAAAACAGCAATAAATAGAACCAGAAGTCTCTGTCGAGACTGAAGCTCTACTGGTTTGTACTTATAGCAAAGGAAGAGAAAAGTACTTAAGCAGTTGGAAATTGAAACTTTTCAACAGCAATAAATAGAATAATGATCCTTGATTAAGTCTCTTTATGTTCTTAGTGCAGTCTACTTGCATGCCACATTTATATTATAATCAGACTAAAATTGTATTTGGAGTAGCATTTTGAAAGAATTTCACCGAAATTTCTATTTTTAGTAACCACGGCAACACCGTTCATCAAAATCAAAAACCGATACACAGAATTATGTATCTTATTGTAGTCTACTTGTGTGCCAAGTTATATTGAAATCAGACTAAAACTGTAGAAGGAGTAGCATTTTCAAAGAATTCCACAGAAATTTCTATTTTTAGTAACCACGGCAACACCGTTCATCGAAATCAAAAACCAATATAAAGAATTGTGTATCTTAGTGTAGTCTACTTGTGTGTCAAGTTATATTGAAATCAGACTAAAACTGTAGAAGGAGTAGCATTTTGAAAGAATTTCACAGAAATGTCTATTTTTAGTAACCACGGCAACACCGTTCATCGAAATCAAAAACCATTACACAGAATTATGTATCTTAGTATAGTCTACTTGTATGTCAAGTTATATTGAAATCAGACCTAAACTGTAGGAGTAGCATTTTGAAAGAATTTCATAGAAATTTCTATTTTTAGTAACAACTGCAACACCGTTCATCGAAATCAAAAACCGATATACAGAATTACGTATCTTAGTGTAGTCTACTTGTGTGCCAAGTTATATTGAAATCAGACTAAAACTGTAGAAGGAGTAGCATTTTCAAAGAATTTCACAGAAATTTCTATTTTTAGTAACCACGGCAACACCGTTCATCGAAATCAAAAACTGATATATAGAATTATGTATCTTATTGTAGTCTACTTGTGTGCCAAGTTATATTGAAATCAGACTAAAACTGTAGAAGGAGTAGCATTTTGAAAGAATTTCACAGAAATGTCTATTTTTAGTAACCACGGCAACACCCTTCATCGAAATTAAAAACCGGTACACAGAATTATGTATCTGAGTGTAGTCTACTTGTGTGCCAAGTTATATTGAAATCAGACTAAAACTGTAGAAGGAGTAGCATTTTGAAAGAATTTCACAGAAATTTCTATTTTTAGTAACCACGGCAACACCGTTCATCGAAATCAAAAACCGATACACAGAATTATGTATCTTATTGTAGTCTACTTGTGTGCCAAGTTATATTGAAATCAGACTAAAACTGTAGAAGGAGTAGCATTTTGAAAGAATTTCACAGAAATGTCTATTTTTAGTAACCACGGCAACACCGTTCGTCGAAATCAAAAACGGATACAGAGAATTGTGTATCTTAGTGTAGTCTACTTGTGTGCCAAGTTATATTGAAATCAGACTAAAACTGTAGGAGGAGTAGCATTTTGAAAGAATTTCACAGAAATTTCTATTTTTAGTAACCAGGGCAACACCGTTCATCGAAATCAAAAACCGATACACAGAATTATGTATCTTAGTGTAGTCTACTTGTGTGCCAAGTTATATTGAAATCAGACTAAAACTGTAGGAGGAGTAGCATTTTGAAAGAATTTCTAAGAAATGTCTATTTTTTAGTAACCACGGCAACACCGTTCATCGGAATAAAAAACCGATACACAAAATTATGTATCTTAGTGTAGTCTACTTGTGTGCCAAGTTATATTGAAATCAGACCAAAACTGTAGGAGGAGTAGCATTTTGAAAAATTGTTTACAGACAGACAGACAGACGGACGACGGACGCATTACTATCGCATAAGCTCTTCTGGTCTCTGACCAGTAGAGCTAAAAACCAGAAGTCTCTGTCGAGACTGAAGCTCTACTGGTTTGTACTTATAGCAAAGGAAGAGAAAAGTTCTTAAGAAGTTGGGAATTGAAACTTTACCACAGCAATAAAAAGAATAATGATCCTTGATTAAGTCTCTTTATGTTCTTAGTATAGTCTACTTGCATGCCACATTATATTATAATCAGACTTAAACTGCAGGAGGAGTAGCATCTTGAGATTTTTTAATAGAAATTTCTATTTTTAGTTACCATGGCAACACCGTTCATCGAAATCAAAAACCAATATATAGAATTACGTATATTCATAGACATAAATCGAAGACATAAATCGAAGGGACTGCCGACTGGTGACGTCATCCCTATATTTCTATTGGAGAGATCTTATTGCGATCGCAGCGCCATCACCGGGATGCATAGAAAACTTCCGGTTTGCAATGTACAATGGTGGGGAAACATTGTTGTATAGTAGGTTGTTTCAATTACCAGGGAAGAACTAGGGGTGCGAATGAAGTGGTTAGCTATTTCAGCTTCCCAAAAGCAACAGACCCCCACTCGGACTTATGGAGATCTAGGCTAATAGCCTCTGTAAATAGGGCTGATGCGTCTTTCAATGCAGATACTATGCATATTTGCTCTACACATTTCGAAGAAAGATGTTTGTTGTTTCACGGTACATTTGTTTGTATACTATGTTAAACTTATCTGAGAGTAGTTAATACTGAAATTATCTATAAATATTTCTTCTCCAATTTTTGAAATATGAAAGAACACAGTGTTGACAGTCTTTTCTATCTTATCACAGGTGGCGAATCGGTGTAACGATATGAAAGGAAGGGATATCAACCTGGACTTATTAGACTTTACCTGCAATGTTATTATGAACAAATCACACAACTCTTGCAGGTCCAGCACAATACCCCGATAAAGGTATATAGCTTGATAAATTGTTTGCTTGCTTGTTTCAACTGAATTCTATTACACGCACATGTTTTAATGAAACAGGTTTTACTGGCTAGTTTCTTATGAATGTTCTTCAAAGAATAATTTCAGTAAGTTAAATGTGCATTTGTATGATCATAGATATTTTCTTGAAATTTAGACTCAGCGTCAATTACCAGTTGTACCAGAGAGAGTCATATACTACAATTTGGAAGAAGTTTGTAGTGATGCTAAGAAATGTGAAGACTGGATTGTGTTAAAATACAATCAGTCACTTCTTGTCCTTGGACAATATGACCATTCAGTGGGACAGATTTGCAAAAGAGTGGTCATCAGTGATGACTTTTCAGTCAGCGTGTTTTTTGGAGGTATGTGTTACTGAAAATAATGTTTTCATTTGTATTCTCGATTTTGACTCACAATTTGTCCATTTTCTGATCTTCAGTATATATATATAGTAGTAGAGTCATGCTAATTAATAAGATTATTCAGTAAATGAGATAATTTGATATTGAGTGAACATTCCGAGGTAAAGTATAGTCAGTTTTAAGTTATTGACCCTGGGGTTATGCAGGGTATAAAAGCAGGATCAATTTTTCCTAGTGCGTGTATGAAGAAAACTTCACTTTCAAGCAATGTTATTCCTAATGATATCTTGGCAACCCAAGATTAATTTAAGAATGATTTAATTTAAACCTAGCTGATTCCTTGAAGCTAGAAGGGGGTGGGTGGGGCATGAATTGAGATAAAAATGTGAAAAGAGAAAATAATATTGATGTTAAATTTTTTTCTCAAGAACAGTTACAGCCGAGATTACTTGGGTGAGCACATTGGCCCATGGGCCTCTTGTTTTGTTTTTTCTTTCTTTTTTTCATTTCTGCTGGTCAGGGTGATGCTGGATCATCAACAGAAATAATTTTTAAATCATTGTCAAAATAGTATTTGACTGTCAAACTGTTTTTAAAAATTCTCAGTTTGCAGTTTCAAACTATATTATTTTGGATGATTTAATTTACATCAGAGTGCAGGTTCACTAGTATTCACATGGCAAAAGATGCTGTAACATCAATATCAGTAAGTTGATAAAGGTATTGGTCATACATTTTTTTTCTTTTTATACTTGTGGAATTTTCAAATTTCTCAAAATGCCAATTAATGATTACTCTGCATCTTCCCGGGGGCCTTTTGACTTGTCATATAATCATATTCTCATTGTAGAGAATTTATGTTAAATGAAAAACTGATTGCTATTTAAGTTCTAATTTACTTTTCGTGAAAAGAGAAAATTAATATTGAAGTGAATTTTTTTTCTCAAGAAGAGTTACAGCCGAGATTACTTAGGTGAGCACATTGGCCCATGGGCCTCTTGTTTTGTTTTTTCTTTTTTTTTCTTTTTTTACATTTCTGCTGGTCAGGGTGATGCTGGATCATCAACAGAAGCAATTTTTAAATCATTCTCAAAATAGTATTTGACTGTCAAACTGTTTTTTTTAAATTCTCAGTTTGCAGTTTCAAACTATATTATTTTGGATGATTTAATTTACGTCAGAGTGCAGGTTCACTAGTATTCACGTGGCAAAAGATGCTGGAACATCAATATCAGTAAGTTGATAAAGGTATTGGTCATACAATTTTTCTTTTTATACTTGAGGAATTTTCAAATTTCTCAAAATGCCAATTAATGATTACTCTACATTTTCCCTAAGCCTTTTGACTTGACATATAATCATATTCTCAGTGTAGAAAATTTATGTTAAATGAAAAACTTTGATTTTTAGCTCTACTGGTCAGAGACCAGAAGAGCTTATGCGATAGTAATTCGTCCGTCGTCCGTCCGTCTGTCTGTCTGTCCGTCTGTAAACAATTTTTCAAAATGCTACTCCTCCTACAGTTTTGGTCTGATTTCAATATAACTTGGCACACAAGTAGACTACACTAAGATACATAATTCTGTGTATCAGTTTTTGGTTTCGAAGAACGGTGTTGCCGTGGTTACTAAAAATAGAAATTTCTGTAAAATTCTTTCAAAATGCTACTCCTCCTACAGTTTTGGTCTGATTTCAATATAACTTGGCACACAAGTAGACTACACTAAGATACATAATTCTGTATATCGGTTTTTGATTTCGATGAACGGTGTTGCCGTGGTTAATAAAAATAGAAATATCTGTAAAATTCTTTCAAAATGCTACTCCTCCTACAGTTTTGGTCTGATTTCAGTATAACTTGGCACACAAGTAGACTACACTAAGATACATAATTCTGTGTATCGGTTTTTGATTTCGATGAACGGTGTTGCCATGGTTACTTAAAATAGAAATTTCTGTAAAATTCTTTCAAAATGCTACTCCTCCTACAGTTTTGGTCTGATTTCAATATAACTTGGCACACAAGTAGACTACACTAAGATACATAATTCTATGTATCGGTTTTTGATTTCGATGAACGGTGTTGCCGTGGTTACTAAAAATAGAAATTTCTGTAAAATTCTTTCAAAATGCTACTCCTCCTACAGTTTTGGTCTGATTTCATTATAACTTGGCACACAAGTAGACTACACTAAGATACATAATTCTGTGTATCGGTTTTTGATTTCGATGAACGGTGTTGACGTGGTTACTAAAAATAGAATTTTTTGTGAAATTTTTCAAAATGGTACTTCTCCTGAAGTGTTGGTCTGATTTCATTATAACTTGGCACACAAGTAGACTACACTAAGATACATAATTCTGTGTATCGGTTTTTGATTTCGATGAACGGTGTTGACGTGGTTACTAAAAGTAGAATTTTTTGTGAAATTTTTCAAAATGGTACTTCTCCTGAAGTGTTGGTCTGATTTCAATATAACTTGGCACAAAAGTAGACTACACTAAGATACATAATTCTATATATCGGTTTTTGAATTCAATGAATGGTGTTTACGTGGTTACTAAAAATAGAAATTTCTGTGAAATTCTTTCAAAATGCTACTCCTCCTACAGTTTTGGTGTGATTTCGATAGTACTTGGCACACAAGTAGACTACACTAAGCTTCATAAATCTGTATATCGGTTTTTGATTTCAATGAACGATGTTGACGTGGTTCTAAAAAAAGAAATTTCGTTGAAATTCTTTCAAAATGCTACTCCTCCTACAGTTTTGGTCTGATTTCAATATAACTTGGCACACAACTAGACTAGTGACACTAAAGTACATAATTCTGTATATCGGTTTTTGATTTCGATGAATGGTGTTGCTGTGGTTACTAAAAATAGAAATTTCTGTGAAATTCTTTTAAAATGCTACACCTCCTACAGTTTTGGTGTGATTTCAATATAACTTGGCACACAAGTAGACTACAATAAGGTACATAATTCTGTATATTGGTTTTTTACTTCAATGAACGGTGTTGCCACAGTTGCTAAAAATAGAAATTTCTGTTATATACTCTCAAAATGCTACTCCAAATACAGTTTTAGTCTGATTATAATATAATGTGGCATGCAAGTAGACTACACTAAGAACATAACGAGACTTAAGGATCATTATCCTATTTATTGCTGTTGTAAAGTTTCAATTCCCAACTGCTTAAGTCTCATCCTTTGCTATATAATGAGTACAAACCAGTAGAGCTTCAGTCTCGACAGAGACTTCTGGTTACTATAAAAGTTCTAATTTACTTTTCTACTTGTCAGACTAATGCTGGACCATCAACAGATAACCTACATATATTTCATTCTCACATAATTTATCTGTCAAAGTAAAGCTGTAGTATTGACTTGGAAGGTTCATGATGAACATTGAAAGGCTAAAACATGATCAATAGACACAAAGCAGGTGCTTTCTGTCTATCAATAAATAATCTTTCTATCAGTAATATTCTATTATAAATGGTTAAGCATAAGATAAATTATGCTTCTTGGTTTTACTAGATTATTGACTGTGCCCTAGAGCATGTCCAATGAACTAAATAAAAGTTTTCTATAAACACACAATGTCATGTATTTTATAATAACATATTTCTCTATTTAAATTCCTTTTATTTATCAGAGGTATGTGTTCGAGGCTTGGCCAGTTCGATGGAGAAAGTGTCATTGGCATCTTATCTTAAAAAAGTCGATGACCTTGTAAAATGCCCTGGTCTTTCTGAATTTCCTGAGGAGAAGCTGAGGAGCTCAGAAGGGTATAGGTTTGTTTCAACCACCATTAGAGACGGTAAGCCAATTACCACTGCCATTTTACGGGCTCATAGCTGCTCAGGCGCAACAAAGCTCGGCCTCTGTGATAATTGCAAAAACTTGCTTAAGGATCTTAAAGAGAGACAAACATGTGATAGTAGACAATTGCATCCCAATACTCCCTTGGCCTTACTGTCACAAAGTAATCTTATCGAAGAAGTAAAAGCTGCAAGGGAGGGGAACAAAAAATTACAAAAAGTCTTAAAGTCTTTAAAACAGGATGACACTGCAGTGGTGGCAGATGATGTAGGTGAAGGACTTTTTGCATCTTTAGAGTCAAAAACGCCAGGCAACAGTCTAATGGATCTGTTTTGGAAAGAACAAAAAAAAGCCTTCTCAAAAAGTCCTAAAGGTACATGTATACATACATTTTTATAACCCCTGCTTGAAAAGTGGAAGGGTATATAGTGATCATGGTGTCCATCCGTCCGTCTGTCTGTTATGCTTTAGGAGAACCCATCTCTTATCTGCAACTCCTCCTGAGCCACTAAATGAAATTTAATTAAATGAGACTTTCACAGATTCTTTGTTACATAATGCCTATGTGACCTAATATTTCACTTTTTGATCCGAGACTTATTTTGGGTGCTTTCAGTACAACTTTTAAGTTATTTTTTCTTTAACCCAAACTGACCTTGTTATGTTATTTTATGCATGGAAAAGGACATACCATAGTCTTAAGTCTTTTGCATTCTTTGAACTCACTATATATGAAACTAAAGCATAACTTCATGAACATACATGTAACTTGTGCATATTTCCATGTTGAGAAGATAAAAGAAAAATTCAAAGCAAGAAATTATTTTCATATAGCAGGGTCTTGTAGGAGAAAGGTGGATTTTACCATAAAAGAGGCTGTTTGAAAATTATTTCCAAAAGTTTATCTTGCCAATTATGTACATAATCCATCTATTTAATGTTTTATCAGGAATGAGGTGGCATCCCATGATTATAAGGTTTGCCATCTATCTGCAGTACCAAAGTTCAAGGGCATATGAAGCTCTTAAGGAAACTGGCATTTTGCGCCTCCCAAATAAATCCACACTGCGAGACTACACAAACTTTATTCAACCCAAGTCTGGTTTTCAGACACAAGCATTTGAGGTATAGCATATTTAAATGAAAATATTTTCCAGAATTTTAATAAATGAAGTAGCACTAAAATACAATATTTGCAAGGAATTTATAAGAGAAAACTTTGTAAAATGCCTTCTTTGAAAAAAAAGGAAAAATAAGAATAAAAACAGCATTATTTTCAAGGAGTTAAAAAAGATTGCAGAAAACTTACCCCAGAGAAGAGATATGTAGCACTCTTGCATGATGAGATGAAAATAAAAGAAGATCTTGTCTTTGATAGACGAAGTGACCAGGTCATAGGCTTTACAAACCCAGATTCATGGAAATTTGATGAGGTTTACTTCAATATGTAAATTCACATACAATTCGCTCAAACCAATTTTTTAGTTACAATTGTATCAGTCTATTTAAATGTGTGTCTTGTACAGAAACTGTGCAAAACATTTAAGCATAATGTTAATCTGTAAATAATATGACCTTGACATACTGAACATGATATACTTGGTATGCTTCTGACCATTTGATATTTCATGTATCAAGATTTTTAATTACCAATTACATGTACTCCATGGTTTATTGAAGGATGAAATCAACAGAATTGCCTCACATGTCCTTGTGTTCATGGTGGTGGGCATTAATTCCCACATCAAGATGTCCATTGGTCACTTCCCAACTAAAACTGCAACAGCAGATGTCCTTTATCCTCTTTTATGGAGAGCTGTTGCTTATCTAGAGACATCTTGACTAAAGGTCTGGTATATCTCTTCTTAATGTGAACTTGCATAAAAGTAACATTGGTTTATGTACTTGTATTTCTAAAATAGCATCTATGACATAGGTGATTTCATCCACCAGTGACAAAGCGTCACCAAATCAACGCCTGTACAGACTACATAGAGTAGGGAATGAGGCTGTGGTCTACAAAGCCGATAACCAATACTCATCCGAGACTCGAAACGTGTATTTCATTTCTGATGCCCCACACTTAATTAAAACTATCCGAAACAACATCAACAAATCAAAGCCTGGGGGAACAAAGTATCTTTGGGTTTGTGGATCTACCAATATGTCACAATATGTATCTTGTTCACAATAAATTCCAATCATTGATCAAAATGAAAACAAAAAAATCATGTTCAAAATAGGATGCCGTTCAATCCTACATATGTCTGTTAGTCATATTGTTAACTAAGATAAAACTGGAATACTGTTTATTATTCCAGAACAACAACAAAAACATCTTATGGACTCATGTTGAACAAATTTATAGAGATGACACTCAAGGGCATCTGTACAGAACTAAATTGGGATATGACCATGTATACTTGACCCCTTCTTCTACTATGAGTGTGCGACTTGCAGCCCAGGTGAGAACATTGGGTTTAAAAAAACTGTTCTTAAACGGTTAACTTTCATTTAATAATATGTTGAATGGTTTGATTTGCCTTAATAAGAGTTGATTAATGATAAATTTAGGTTTTGAGTGACTCTGTTTCAAGAGTCATGGCAGGATACTATGGACCAGTGATGTCTGAAACTGCAAAATTCTTCTCCCTGGTCGACAGATTCTTTGACTGCCTGAATGGCCGTTCACTGCAAGAGTCTGTCCGTGTTCGGAAACCGGATCTGGCTCCTTACAAAGTACAAAATGATCAAAGATTTCAGGTATCACTTCACTTGCTATGTAGGTCACTTTTAATCTATAGTTGACTTATTCAATAACTTAAACATTGATTTTGTCATTCAGTTCCTGCAAAGAGAATTCCTTGGATATCTGGAGCAGTGGATGACGGCAGTAAAAAACAGACAAGGATTTTCGAAATCTGAACAAAACAAAATGTTCCTCTCATATCAAACATATGAGGGGATTGTTATGACAGGTGAAGCACATGAAGTTCAGAACTAATATGATTTATGTCTATGTCATTACATAACTTTTCACAATCAATTTAGCAAAACTTACCTTTTTCATGCATAATGAATGAAAAATGGTATTTCCAAGTCAAATACCCTTGTTCTCAAATTTGTATTCATGAAAAAAAGAAGAAATTCAAGAACTAAAAATGTCAGAATTTTAAATCAGGAAAAATATATCATGAATATGCTTTGGAATTTACAGTGAATGCTTTCATAGAGGCAACTAAGTACCTGTTAGGCCAAGGACTACCATATGTGTTAAGCCACGACTTCTGCCAGGATCCACTTGAAGAGCATTTTGGGAGGCACCGTGGCCTTGGATCACGGCACGACAACCCTACTGCTCATCAGTTCAGGTTCGAGTAAAATGTGTACAACTAACTTCATTCTATTCACTACAAGAGGACCATGGGGCATTGTGCTTACCTGAGTCACATTGGCCCTATTATTCTTTCATCATCAGATTTAAAAAAAGATTGAGAAATATAGTTAATCAAATAATTTCTTTACACTTCTAATTATATTTAAAAAACCAAGCATCAATCATTATTACCAATTATTAATAATTTCAGTTATCAAGAAAACCAACTGCGATTGCAGAGAGATCTTGCATTTACTGTTAATTTGAAGGGAAATACAGCTGGCAGAAATGGGGAGAAGAGACCAACAGTTGTATCCAACATCCCATTGAAACGCATTAAAAGGCACTAAATATAAAAAAAAATATTAAAGTAATATTGTTGTCTAGATTCCTTTTACTTTCTTTCATAGAGAAACACATATAACATACAGCCCTCTAATGTAACAATCATTCAAATAATTATATCATTTTTGGTGTATCAAATGTTACAAAGAATTATATCTCTCAGGATGGTTATCTAATCAATAGACTTACGAAGTGACTTCTGTTTTCTGGCTGTTTTTGTCTTGACAAGATACTTTTCCATGGTTTGTCTACATTTAGCATGACACCTTACCTTATGGAACACAGACAGAACAAAAAGCATCAATTTCTCTTGTGAAGAAGAGTCTGTGTCAGTGTGGTATGTGCATTTATAAAATACGCTGACAACAGTTTCATTCTGACAGACAGAATCAGTGAAATGTTGAAGTGAAGGAACAGATAAAACTGTTGCTCATTGCATAAATTTCTAAAGATAAATTCCAACAACATTACAAAATCTATAAATGCAGAGATTGGCTGCACTAAACCACCTCTTGATTTCACAGAAATCAGTTTTGAATTTCCATCCTTATCTTTCAGTTTCTCAATTAATGTAATAATTGAAGGTATTGCACAAACTTTTTTTGACAACGAAAGAGTACAAACCCTGCAACATAAGAAATAATATCTCTTTCATTCGATGTCAAACCTTCTGCAGCATCACTACTGGAACTTTGGGGTTCTGATGTTCCATCTTTCAACATCTCCTCAGCTGCTTGGAGACAAACCAGGGCAGAAAGTTGCATATTGTCAAACAAATCATCCACACTTGCCTTAAGTGCAGGGAGCATTGAATGAAACTTATGCCATGCTTTTTCTTTAACAGCTGACGAAAATATACCACTTCCAACAGGTACTGGTAGAATATCGTTCAGTTGTTCCAGCTTTGATGTTAGTTCGTCTACTGCAAAACATAGTAACAATATCCAGTTTATCTTGGACTTTCAGTAAGGCGTGGTATTCTCAACGTTACATAATTAGCTTCTGAAATTTACACAGCTTTCTTTCTCTGCTGAAATATACATGTACATGGGATAGAAATTCTGGCAATTGTCAATTAGTGTATTTAATAACCAATAACATTGTCTCATTTGGCAAAGAGGTGGAGCTTAAGTCATCTCATTGTTGTTAACAACAATTTAAAGTTCCTTGTGTTATTAATTCCTAAACCAATGAGAATCTATTCACCATTTGACACTAATTACATAGCATTGAGAATATGACACACCTTCATGAAAGTTCAAGCTTACCTGAGAATGGTTCTATATACACGTATAAGAAATAAATGTAACACAATACAAATGTATATGTAGTACATGCACATGTATATTAATAACATAATCATGATAGTAGTGTGTATGTATAGTAATAAGAACTATAAATTTACCTTGTGTGCTTGAAACAGCGGTCCGCATACTGGTTGGCAAAATTTCATCGCTTTTAATAGCATCTAAAACTTGCGTAATCATTTCTATAGTAACGACTTTACCCGGACTTACACTTCTTTTAAGGGTAGTTGGCATAGCCCCAGAGTCATCCCTGTCTTCTCCCATAATCTCCTCAATATCCTGTAAATGTTCCAATATTGTGAGATTTATAAAAGGTTTTTTTAAATAAAAAGAATCCCCTTAAAAATATATGGTAAGATTTTGAATATCATTGCTAAGATTTTAAATACATGTACATGTATTAGCATTTCAATTATTTTAATTAATTTAATTAAAAGTCCATGTTGTTGTACAAAAAAAAATGTACTACAAATGGCTGTATTCTACATGTATTACACAAGAATATTTTCAGAAGCTGAAGAGAAAAAAATACTTAGCCAATATCAGTGCAATAAATAGTGATGAGCCAGCATCGATGAAATGTTGGAAAATGACCAGCGACCAGCCAACTTTTCTGTTTGTTAATTAATTCATCCAAAATAATATATCACAATTGCAAACTGAATCTTATAATAGTAGCAGTTTGACAATTGAATAATATTTTGAGAATGAATTATTATTTCTTGTCTTGATCTTCAAAACTAAACATGCTAAAGTAGAAATACTCCAGCTTTGTTTGGAGAAAAAATAACTCAACAAGTCCAATAAAATTATAAGCATTTCAATTATTTAGTCCATGCACTACAAATGCAAGTATTCTATTATACAAAAATATTTTCAGAAGCTTAATCATGTTAAGAGGAAAAAAATACTTAGCCAATATCAGCATGATCAGTGCAATAAATAGTGATGAGCCAGCATCGATGAAATGTTGGACAACGACCAGCGACCAGCCAACTTCTTTGTTAATCAATTCATCCAAAATAATATTTCTTGTCTAGATCTTCAAAACTAAAGTGAAAACACTCATGACTCGTTTAGAGAAAAACAAATATTAAAACAAGTCAATAGACTAGGCAGTGTGTCAGTATGATATGTGCATTTCAGTGCAATCTTTCCATTAAAATAGCTATAATTATATAGCTTTATTAAGCTAATTTAAAAAAGCTTTATTAAGCTATGTATATGCATTTTTTTTAAATTTTTTTTTTTTTTTTTGTTAGAAATAAGCAAAAGTTGCATATATATATTTGACTCTTCATATATGTACAATGGGATATCAAAACATCAACCAAAATCAAAGATAGTTCTCTCATTGCAGCTTTTGGGGTAAGTTTTCTGAATAGCTTTATAAAGCTACAAATGCCATTTGAAACTGGAACCTGTACATTACCTGACCTGCGACTACGAGTTCCTCAGATCAGTTCATTGATTATCATTCAGTGTGTTCAAAATGTTTTTTCTATTTTTACCAGTTTATTTATAAGACCCCATTTAAAAAAATTAGATTCTATAGACCTCTTTTAACTTATAAACTAGCGTTTAAAGTCCAAACTATCTCGTCACTGGTCCGTAGGGTATTATCATTTTAAGGATGGAAGGTTCACATTTACACTACTGCACAAGAATTTCTGCTGTGCGCACATTATAAATGTAGTACAAGTGATGGCTAAAGTTACGAACTGAATCGTACTATAAAATTCAACCAGAAGTCTCTGTCGAGACTGAAGCTCTACTGGTTTGTACTTATAGCAAAGGAAGAGAAAAGTACTTAAGCAGTTGGAAATTGAAACTTTTCAACAGATAGATAGAATAATTATCCTTGATTAAGTCTCTTTATGTTCTTAGTGCAGTCTACTTGCATGCAACATTTATATTATAATCAGACTAAAATTGTATTTGGAGTAGCATTTTGAAAGAATTTCACAGAAATTTCTATTTTTAGTAACCACGGCAACACCGTTAATCGAAATCAAAAACCGCTACACAGAATTATGTATCTTACTGTAGTCTACTTGTGTGCCAAGTTATATTGAAATCAGACTAAAACTGTAGGAGGAGTAGCATTTTGAAAGAATTTCACAGAAATTTCTATTTTTAGTAACCACGGCAACACCCTTCATCGAAATCAAAAACCAATATACAGAATTATGTATCTTAGTGCAGTCTACTTGTGTGCCAAGTTATATTGAAATCAGACTAAAACTGTAGAAGGAGTAGCATTTTGAAAGAATTTCACAGAAATTTCTATTTTTAGTAACCACGGCAACACCGTTCATCGAAATCAAAAACTGATACACAGAATTATGTATCTTATTGTAGTCTACTTGTGTGCCAAGTTATATTGAAATCAGACTAAAACTGTAGGAGGAGTAGCATTTTGAAAGAATTTCACAGAAATTTCTATTTTTAGTAACCACGGCAACACCGTTCATCGAAATCAAAAACTGATATACAGAATTATGTATCTTAGTGTAGTCTACTTGTGTGCCAAGTTATATTGAAATCAGACTAAAACTGTAGGAGGAGTAGCATTTTGAAAGAATTTCACAGAAATTTCTATTTTTAGTAACCACGGCAACACCGTTCATCGAAATCAAAAACCGATACACAGAATTGTGTATCTTAGTGTAGTCTACTTGTGTGCCAAGTTATATTGTAATCAGACTAAAACTGTAGGAGGAGTAGCATTTTGAAAGAATTTCACAGAAATTTCTATTTTTAGTAACCATGGCAACACCGTTCATCGAAATCAAAAACCGATACACAGAATAATGTATCTTAGTGTAGTCTACTTGTGTGCCAAGTTACATTGAAATCAGACTAAAACTGTAGGAGGAGTAGCATTTTGAAAGAATTTCACAGAAATTTTTATTTTTAGTAACCACGGCAACACCGTTCATCGAAATCAAAAACCGATACACAGAATTATGTATCTTAGTGTAGTCTACTTGTGTGCCAAGTTATATTGAAATTGGACCAAAACTGTAGGAGGAGTAGCATTTTGAAAAATTGTTTACAGACAGACAGACGGACAGACAGACAGACAGACAGACAGACGGACGGACGGACGACGGACGCATTACTATCGCATAAGCTCTTCTGGTCTCTGACCAGTAGAGCTAAAAATGCAAAGGTCAAATTACCTGAAACAACTCCTCAAAATTATCTATATCTTGCTCGGAAGACATGGTGAACAATAATAAGACGTCATAAACCGGAAGTTTTCTATGCATCCCGGTGAGGGCGCTGCGAACAGAAGAAGATATTTTCCCGCCACAGAGAGTCGGCAGTCCCTTCGATTTCGATTTATGTCTATGGTATATTGAAAGAATTTCACAGAAATTTCTACTTTTAGCAACAACGGTAACACCGTTCATCGAAATCAAAAACTGATCCTTGCCGCTCGTCAAAATAAAACCGATGCATAGAATTATGTATCTTCGTATAGTCTACCTGTGTGCCAAGTTACATTGAAATTGGACCAAACCTGTAGGAGGATTGGGATTTGAAACTTTAAAACAGCAATAAATAGAAAAATGATCCTTGCCGGTCGTCAAAATAAAACCGATGCATAGAATTATGTATCTTAGTATAGTCTACCTGTGTGCCAAGTTACATTGAAATTGGACCAAAACTGTAGGAGGAGTAGCATTTTTGAAGAATTTCACAGAAATTTCTATCTTAAGTAACCATGGCAACACCATTCATCGAAATCAAAAACCGATGCACAGAATTATGTATCCCAGTGTAGTCTACTTGTGTGCCAAGTTATACTGAAATCGGACCAAAATTGTAGGAGGAGTAGCATTTTGAAAGCATTTCACAGAAATTTCTTTTTTTAGTACCCACGGCAACATGTTCATTGAAATCAAAAACTGATGCACAGAATTATGCATCTCTGTGTAGTCTATTTGTGTGCCAAGCTATATTGAAATCGGACCAAAACTGTAGGAGGAGTAGCATTTTGAAAGAATTTCACTGAAATTTCTATTTTTAGTAACCATGGCAACATCGTTCATCGAAATCAAAAACCGATGCACAGAATTATGTATCTTAGTATAGTCTACTTGTGTGCCAATTATATTGAAATCAGACCAAAAATGTAGGAGGAGTAGCATTTTGAATGAATTTCACAGAAAGTTCTATTTTTAGTAACCATGGCAACACCATTTATCGAAATCAAAAACTGATGCACAGGATTATGCATCTCTGTGTAGTCTATTTGTGTGCCAAGTTATATTGAAATCGGACCAGAACCGTAGGAGTAGCACTTTGAAAAATTGTTTACAGACAGACAGACAAACAGACGGACGGACGACGGACGCATTACTATCGCATAGGCTATTTTGGTCTCTGACCAGTAGAGCTAAAAAAAAATGACGAAGGATCTGTGTATCACCATGACACTTGTGAAGATCTGTATCGAGTTAAATATTTTAAACCAATTTATTTACTTGTGAATGGCATTAGAAATCGTTTTTATCAGCCAGGAAATGCCAAATATTTGCAGCTGGAGTTGTTATTGTTGAAGGGAGCCAGGGGAGAGAATTTTGATGAGGAATTTGATTTGGTCATAGAATTTTACGGTACAGACAATGCCAACAAAAGGCCCACGGGCCTTATAGGTCTCCTGAGTATCATCTTACAACTTTCCAACAATTGAATTTGTATCGTGTTTTAAACAAGAGGCCATGAAATTCACAATTTTGAAAGATGCACCTCTGTTTATCATAACCATACACTTTAGCATGCTTACTTTGGTTACTTAATACTCAGAGTAACAAAAAACAAGCTAATTCAGAGAATTTGTGTCCCCCGCTTAGGGATAAGGTAAACCATGCGCAGTTCGGGGGGAGGGGAGGGGATCGAGTAGGATACCCCTGACTGAATTACTATGCCATTATTGTAGAAGTATTTAATGTATACATTATTCTTATTCTTTATTATGTGTATAGAAGATCCTTTTTATATGGAATATTTATCACACTGTAATGATGATTTTATGAGTTTGTGCAAGCCAGACCTCATAAATTTTTCATTTCACATGCTATCATTTATTAAAAAAGTATTTCGACAAAAACAAAGAAAATGGTTCCTCCGGGATTCGAACCCGGCACTTCTCACATATGAAGCGAGAGACACAATCTGATTAAAATACAGATCTCTACATAGCGCAAAGCGCAGAGAGATCTCTCTGCGCTTTGCGCTATGTAGAGATCTGTATTTTAATCAGATTGATTGCGAGAGACATACCAATAGACCACAGAACTGCTTAACAGAATAGAAAATTTAAATGCTAAAAATGAAGTCACATACATGTATATATTCACCTTCGATATTGATGAAATTTTACACAATGCTTGGTGTCTAATTTAACCTTTATTAAACAGTTCTAAAGATGTAATAAGAATATAAAGTCCCCCCAGAACCTGTTTTATACGTAAAAACTCTCCTCATGCCCCTGTGCTAAAAAAAGCGACATGTAATACAATGAATACTAAAACAAACGGGGCGGGACACTTTGAGAGGGGTGAGAGAGGTTCTTGGGGGTTTTGGCATAAAATTACATTGCAAAAGCTCAAAATCTTCTTGAAATATCGCCCAGAAGGGATAGTGTTATACACAGACAGAATGTATAAATTTACGACCTTGAACTTTGACCTTTTGACCTCAAAATCAATAGGGCTCTTTTTTAGGCCATGGGGAGTTGTTGTGTAAAACATTATTGCAAAAGCTAAAAAACTTCTTGATATATCGCGCGGAAACAAAAGTGTTATAACAGACTTTGCGAATTTATGACCTTCACCTTTGACCTTTTGACCTCAAAATCAATAGGTTTCTTCTTTAGTCCATATGGAGTTGCTATGCCAAATGTCATTGCGGTTCTCGAGATATCGTATGGAAACGAAAGCGTTACAGACAGTCAAAATGACGGACGGACGGACAGACCCAAATTAATATCCCTCACTTTTCATGCGGGGGACAAAAAATGCATTTCCACTTTATAAACAGGTGTGCACCCCATCCCACAGGAACCACTTACACTGGGGCCACATATTTAAAAATTTTGGAAATTTTATCGTAAATTTTGGAAGAGGCAGCTTTCTTCATCATAAATTATACATGTATGTACTTAGATCATTGGCTTCATACCCACGAACATTTTCAAAGAATTCATGCATTTTCACTTTATAATCATTAGAGCCCGCCCTAACACCAGAACCACTGACTCGGGGGCTCTGAAATTCAAAATTTTGAAGAGACAGCCTTATTCAACATAACTATGTACTTGGCCAGTTTCTTATTCAATACCCAGTAGCAGAAAAGAAAGTTTTCAAAGAAATAAGGTATTTTCACTATATAACGACACGACGCACGAAGACGGACGAAAATGGATAGCAATAGGTCACCTGAGTGACTCAGGTGACCTACAAATGAAACTCGAAATTTCCTTACCTTGTCATTGGCCATTTGCAAAATTATTTTGTTAAAATGCATTCTGATTTTAGACACAAGTACTCTGAAGTTGACATCAAAAAGATGCTTGAGTTTCTGATTGACAATATCTATATGTTGTTTTGGGAGATCAGGTCTTCTAACAATCTATTGGAATTTCCATGGGTACCAATTGCGCCCGTTATTATCGGACCTATTTTTTGTATTCATATGAAGCAGAATTTGTGCAAAATTTTATGTGTGAAAAGAAAAAAAAAAACACTTGCTGTGGCCTTCAACTCGATATTTAATATATCGACGACATACTGTCAATTAACAATGGTACTGTAACCTGGTGAGCTTGATATAAAAGATACCACAGTCATATTTAGATATTTTACATGAAAAAGACGGTAATAGTAATCTAACAAACAATCTATGATACATGTGATGACTTTAACTTTTCTATCGTTAACTTCCCTTACTTATGCAGCAATATACCTTTATTACCTGCACACGGAGTTTTACATATCTCAGTTGATACAATGGCCTCGACAGCAAATACAATTTATCATTGAGTCAAATGCTGACTGACGTTTTTCATACTTATTGTTAGTCCATTATTCATACATAGAATTGACGACGGATTTTTTTCCGTTAATTCCCGATCTTGACAAGGAGCACACGGCGGGTAACCCAGAACATTAAATGCATTTCAACTAATCAAAAATATTCAGCAATAATATGTAGTGACCGGCCGGCATGGGGGGGGCATCTGGCACCTGATCCCACCTCTGTTGTTTTGGAGGTCCGTGTTTGCTCTGCTCCTATTTTGTATTGTTTTATGGACTGTTGATCTGGAATACTTTTCGTTATCTCAATATGTTTCATCTCCTTATGTTTCATACAATACAAACGGAAAATTATACTATACAAATAGAAATTTATACAATAGAAATGAAAATTATACAAAACAAATAGAAAAGGTCGAATATCGCAACTTTCTAGCAAATTTCTTCAATTTTTAGTATTTTTATCAGCAGGTCAATTACTTTGTTAATTTAAAACTTTGCTTGGAAGTTACCCAGTGATGACAGCAAAAGGCGTGGAATGAAAGAGCTTCAAGTCATAGAGCAGATTAAAAAACAAAGACCAATATTTTCTACCCGACAGATGAAATCAGAGTTCACAAACACATACACCAAAGCTGGATTTAAACTGGGAATTCTCAGAGATATGTACAGATTTCCCACAAAAGACCAATCTGCACCAGAATCTCATGAACAACGTCAAGTTGACGAGCATGTTTTCAAATGTTTACTTGAACCTGATGATCCTGGCCTACTAAAAGACAATGGGACTCCAAAGTCTGAATAACTAGAACCATTTTGGCAAAAAGTCGACATGTTTTCTTGAAGAAAAAGCCATAGTTCATGGGCGCAGACATGAAGATCATCTTTATATGCCAATTCCTATTTTGTTTTGTTTTATGGACTTTTGATCTTAAATACTGTTCGTTATTTCCATATGTTTCACTGTATCACTATCTGATCTACGAAAACATATTGCAGCACGATTATCTAATGATACTAGACTGCCAGCTTTATCAACCAACCTTCATAACTTCTGGCCACCAAATCCATTGCTTGGGTTGGTGAATCCGCACGACGTACTCGGCAATCGGCGGGCCCGTAAGCCCAAACTGAAAAAAAACTGCTCCGACACCTACAGGTAGTTAGGGATCTATATAAAAGAGGACAGAGGAATAACTACACTCTTTTCATATGTAGTCAATATACGTGATATACAATCTGTGCTTGATTTAGTTATTATGTCGTCCCGAACGAAGTCGGGGACGACATATTGCGATTGTACGCATGTTTTTTTTTTGTCCAGGCGGTTTCTCGGAGATGGCTGGGACAATCTTTCTGAAACTTTCTTCAAAGGACGATCGCTGGTTGTAGTTGTGCCATGTGGTCATTCAGTTTCAAAATGGCTACCGTTGCCATGGAAACCTGCAAAAAGCGACGAATTTTGCCCGCGAGTGTTCTCTCTGGTCCCTTGAACATTCTTCAAGAAATTGTATTGATGTAATGATAAGTATCTGTTATTGTGCTTGTTGCATTTAAAAATTGATAATTGTCAATAGTTTCCATGAAAACAGGTGAAAAGTGAAAAAAAAATTCTTTGATTTTTAAATCAAAGGACTGATATGAGTTGATGGTTTTCCAAGCTTAGCTATAATGGGTATGAAAAAAAAAGAAAGTCTTGTCCAGTTCGGGACGACATAAGCTATTGCTTGTAATAGCAGACTTTCTAGGTCATATTCCTGTAATGAGGGTTCATAAAAGAAAAATTACACGAGGCCCACGGGCCTTAAAGGTCGCCTGAGTATTGTGTAACACAATTAAATTTGGTTCGTGTTTTAAACCAGAGGCCATGAAATTCACAATTCACAATTTTAAAGAGGCAATATTGCTAATCATAATTATAAACTTAGCATGCTTACTCTTTACTCTATTTACTTAATACCCAGCGGTAGATCAGACTAACAAAAAGAAAATGCACTTCCACTTTATCACTAGTTGTGCACCTCACCCCAAAATAATCATTGATCCTGGGGCCACATATTTCAAAATTTTGCAAATTTTATTATAAAATGGTTGATTAATACCAAAGAGCAGATTTCAAAGCATTAATTTATATTCAGCCTATGTAACCTCTGTAACACCTGGTAAAAAATAACCATTTTGCTAGATGCCCCTTTCTTTATCATAAATATATATACTTGGATCATTGGCATAAAACCCAGGAGCAAAGGAAAAGATTTTCAAAGAATTAATGTATTTTCACTATATAATCAATAGAGCCCACCCCAACATCAGAACCCATGATCCTGGGGTCATAAACTCACAATTCTGGAAGAGGCACTCTTCCTCATCATTAGTATGTACTTTTTTAGTTTACTTAATACCCAGAAGCAGAGAAGATTTTCAAATAAATGAAAGAAAAAGTGAGCTAGCTCACATACCCCACGCTCCCCCAAAACTTGACGGTGAATCACATAATGAAAGGCACAGTGCATTTTAAATACATAGTATAGGTCAAAAAGGGTAATAATTGCAAAAAAATCTTCACATCAAAATGTCTTACATATGAGGACACTTAAATGTGGAATGAAGTTTCTAGATAAATAATTGAATCAAAATTTCTTGGCATTACACAAATCCTAACATTAATTTAAAGTGGTGGGGGGGGGGGGGGAGAAATTTTCTTGAATAATAGGCAAAACTCTTTGGGATAAAAGAAACTATGTACAACAGTTTTAAGAGGAGTGGTGCTAACAAACTGTTCATCTCTATATTCTAAATATGGCCAAAAAGTCTAAGTTGGAAAGTGTGGAAATTCCCGGAAAAATAAAGGAATCGGAATTTCCTGGTAATATGCACATCTACATATTGTGTCCTAAATATCTACAAAGTTTGATGAAATTCTGTGCAGCGGTTTATGAGGAGTTGCGCTGACAAACTGTTCATCTCTATATTCAAGGTATGGCCAAATGCCTAAGTTAAAAAGTGCGGAAATTCCCGGAAAAAATAATGGAATCGGAATTTCCTGGTAATATGCACATATACACATTGTGTCCTAAATACCTGCAAAGTTTGACGAAATTCTGTGCAGCGGTTTATGAGGAGTTGCGCTGACAAACTGTTCATCTCTATATTCAAGGTATGGCCAAATGCCTAAGTTAAAAAGTGCGGAAATTCCCGGAAAAAATAAAGGAATCGGAATTTCCTGGTAATATGCACATCTACACATTGTGTCCTAAATACCTGCAAAGTTTGACGAAATTCTGTGCAGCGGTTTATGAGGAGTTGCGCTGACAAACTGTTCATCTCTATATTCAAGGCATGGTCAAATGCGTAAGTTAAAAAGTGAGGAAAATCCGGGAAAAATAATGGAATCGGAATTTCCTGGTAATATGCACATCTACATATTGTGTCCTAAATACCTGCAAAGTTTGACAAAATTCTGTGCAGCGGTTTATGAGGAGTTGCGCTGACAAACTGTTCATCTCTATATTCAAGGTATGGCCAAATGCCTAAGTTAAAAAGTGCGGAAATTCCCGGAAAAAATAATGGAATCGGAATTTCCTGGTAATATGCACATCTACACATTGTGTCCTAAATACATGCAAAGTTTGACGAAATTCTGTCCAGCGGTTTATGAGGAGTTGCGCTGACAAAAAAAGAGGACTGACTGACGGACTGACTGACGGACGGGTCAAAAACCTTATACCTCCCGCAACTAGTTGCGTGGGGTATAATAATGCATTTTCACTATATACTCTATATAGCCCCGCCCTAGCACTAGAACCCCTGACCCTGGGGCCATGAATTTCACAATTTTGGTAGAGGACTCAATGTTCATTACATTCATGCCAACAGTTTGCCTGCTTGATGTCCAGGAGTAAAGAAGAATATTTTTAAAGATTGCAATCCTTTTAGTGGTTTTGGCCCCACCCCTCATTCCCGAGGGGGACGGGGACCATAAAATTCACAATATTTGTTTCTCTTCACCCATAGATGCTGTATACCAAATTTGGTTGAAATTGGTTCAGAGGTTTCAGAGAAGAAGCTGAAAATGTTCAAATTTTAACACACGACGACGGACGAAAACGGATAGCAATAGGTCACCCGAGTTACTGTAAATCACTTTTTATTCGCGAGAACTTTATTTTCGCGTAATTACGCGAGAGGGAATGCTCGCGAAAATTTCATGTTCGCGTATAATGGAATTCCGTAAGATTATATAGAGCAATGACACAATTCGTGAAAATTTTGTCTCGCTAATAAAGAGTCAATGACTATCTCGCGAAAATAAGGTGTCGCGAAAATTAAGTGATCTACAGTACTCAGGTGACCTAAAAATATCGATGAAAGGACTGAAAATTGTGTCATCTTGATTAGCCAGTAACCAATTCCCGAAGCTCACTCAAGTTTTGCTGCTGTTGTTGTTTAATTTCCTTTAGATAATAATTTACTCGAATGGAGACGCCACCATTTGCCGTTTGCATGACGACTGAAAAAGTTTACATCTGTACTCGCACTCAGGGACATTGAGCAGTGAGGGATCTTTTTCGTGCCATTACCTACTGCGACACGCAACCTCCAACTCAGTTTATACAGTTTTATCCAAAGGACCGGTCTCAATGTCCCGCAGTGGAATCTAATCCGCGACGTAAGGAAAATCTCCTTACTCCGCGACTCTAGAGCAGAGGCTCTATAACCACTGCGCCACGCGAGCGAATAAAGTATAATAGTTTCAGAAACAATTCGTATATTATGAATTCAATAGACACTCAGAGTAGCTTGTGTGTGCGCTCGACCGTTAGTAGAAACTTTATTGTGAGATTAGCACCCCCCCCCCCTTCAATTTGCTTCTGACGCCTATGCAATAAATTCGATGTAAAAATTTTCATACGAAATGCATGCTCTTGCTTATCTAATCAACTGAAATATGTAAACTCCGTATGCAGGTAATGAAAGAATATTGCTGAACAAGTAAGGGAAGCTGACGATAGAAAAGTTGAAGTCATTAAGTTTTACATAGATTGTTAGATTACCATTACCGTCTTTTTTCAAGTAAAATATCTAAACATGAAACAGATATGTCAGACCCTGTGGCATCTTTTATCTCAGGCTCACCAGGATATATCATATCGACATAAGAATGGAAATTCCATTGTTCAGTACGTCACCGATATATTTAAATGTCGAGTTGAGTTCGGTTCACAAATATTGATAATCGAGACGGCGAATTTTTCAGTTTTCATATTAATGACGCCGATTCTGACGTTTTCCTGGCAAGTAAAAGAAAGCCATGTAAACGTCAGATATTTCGGACGAAGTGTTCGGGAGAAATTGTCTGACTGTTTCATTAGGAAGTGAAAGCACTTCATTTAAAACGGATGTGTGTGGTAAGAGTAGCATGATAAAACAGGAATTCTAGTTGTCACAGAAAATGGAGCAAAAAAAAAAATAAATCAAAAGGTCATTAAACTCAACAGTCTGGATCCGCCGAAACATAACTGAAAAATTGCCGACTCGGCGTTATACAATATACAATCAACAGTCAGGAATGAAAAAGTATGAAAGGAAAATCAGTTGTTAGGACAACCGATAACAAGACAAAAGATTTAAAATTATCTGTATAAAAGTAGTGAAACAAGCATAAAAAAGATATAAAGACCAATAAAATGGCTTTTTAATTGCAGGATCGCCATAACCAAGACTTCAACCATGATTTTTTTAACATATTTTATTGAAATAAATCAAATGGATCAGAAAGAAGTTCTTACAACTTACGAGTTCCTACCCTTAGTAGACTCTCTTCAACCATAAATGAGTTAAACAACATTTTGGGTGGAATATAATTTAGTCTTATTAAAAAATTCCTTTTAAGTTTATCTCAATTAAATTCCCTCGTAGCTGACATTTGCAATTTCCATACAAATGCGAGGGCCCTTCACAAAAGAGTTGACGTGACTTGTCTTAGCGCCTCGTTTTGGACAGTATTCCTCTTCAAATTCCTTTGATCCTCTTTCTACTTTTTTTATGTCATGAGCCATTAAAAGCTTTGTCTCAATAGAGTTTGTTTTCCTTGGCAAAGATCAGGCATCGCCCGCGTGGCTGAGTGGTAAGAACGTTTACTATATAGAGTCATGAAATGATCTTTACGTCGCGGGTTCGGATCATCCCATTGTGGGACGTGGAGACCAGTCCTTCGGATGAGACCGTATAAACCAAAGACCCATGATGCAGTAGATCCTGGTACGAAAAGATCCCTCACTGCTGATCAACTGTGAGTGCCGAGTATAGTACAAAATTTGCAACTCTCCATCGGCAAGTGGTGGCGTCTCCATATGAGTGAAAAACTCGAGAGGGACAATAATTAACATTTAACTAAACAATTGAAAACTACGATCATGGTTATAAATCTATGAAAGATTTTGACACCATCAACATTAATTTTTAGTGTTTTCAAATAGAAGTTTCAAATATTTTCTTGACAAATGAATATTTATGATTTTCCTAAGTTTTAACAATAATTGGATGTGATTTGGTACATAGCTAAATAAAATATGATGTTACACTTCTATATGTTGAATTTTGGCTGTTGAATTTTTAGAGGTGTATACTCTGAAACATGTTGCATGAAAATTAACCTGCAAAGATATGTTTTTATGGGTATTTTAGTTAGATTATGACTTATTCAAGATTTTCAAATCAAAAAATAAACAGTTTGACAGAAAATTCTGAAAGTACGGACCTACCTTAAATCAAGTTCCAGACACATTTAAAGGAGGCACCATTCCACATCAACATATTAATTTGTCATAGGGCATTTCAGGAGCGTTATAATTCCCAACGTCCTGACTTTATCCAGTTGATATTCTAAACTCTTCTTTTAGGACAACTAGACGATTTTCTTACTCTTCTAACTCTTCTTGGGCCGATGTTCTAACCTCTTTTATGGGGACATTGTGAACACATAAGGATCTTCCATTGTATGAGTATTGCTGGCGTGTTGATTTGCAACATCTTGAAGTTAAACCACCTCATCGTACGGGTCAACGATTCCTCTGATGCAGTGGATCTGCATGATTGGGTACTCCAGATGCAAGTGTATCTTTGGATAAAATAAATGTTGAACTGTAGGACCGTAAAGGTACTGGGCCAGTGCAAATGAAAGAAAAAGTGAGCTAGCTCACATACCCCACGCTCCCCCAAAACTTGACGGTGAAACACATAATGAAAGGCACAGCTAGTGCACTTTAAAAACATAGTATAGATCAAAAAGGGCAATAATTGCAAAACAATCTTCACATCAAAATGTCTTGCATATGAGGACATTTAAATGTGGAATGAAGTTTCTAGATATATAATGGAATAAAATTTCTTGGCATTATACAAATCCAAACATTAATTTGAAGTGGTTGGGGGGGGGAGAAATTTTCTTGAATAATAGGCAAAACTCTTTGGGATAAAATAATGGAATGTGTCCTAAATATCTGCATAGGTTGACGAAACTATGTACAACAGTTTAAGAGGAGTGGTGCTGACGAACTGTTCATCTCTATATTCAAAATATGGCCAAAAAATCTAAGTTGGAAAGTGTGGAAATTCCCGGAAAAATTAAGGAATCGGAATTTCCTGGTAATATGCACATCTACACATTGTGTCCTAAATATCTGCAAAGTTTAACGAAATTCTGTGCAGCGGTTTATAAGGAGTTGCGCTGACAAACTTTTCATCTCTGTGTAAAAGGTATGGCCAAAAACCTAAGTATTTAGTGCGGAAAGTCCCGGAAAAAATAATGGAATCGGAATTTCCTGGTAATATGCACATCTACATATTGTGTCCTAAATAACTGCAAAGTTTGACAAAATTCTGTGCAGCGGTTTATGAAGAGTTGCGCTGACAAACTGTTCATCTCTATATTCAAGGTATGGCCAAATGCCTAAGTTAAAAAGTGCGGAAATTCCAGGAAAAATAACGGAATCGGAATTTCCAGGTAAAATGCACATCTACACATTGTGTCCTAAATACCTGCAAAGTTTGACGAAATTCTGTGCAGGGGTTTATGAGGAGTTGCGCTGACAAACTGTTCATCTCTATATAAAAGGTATGGCCAAATGCCTAAGTTAAAAAGTGCGGAAATTCCCGGAAAAAATAATGGAATCGAAATTTACTGGTAATATGCACATCTACACATTGTGTCCTAAATACCTGCAAAGTTTGACGAAATTCTGTGCAGCGGTTTATGAGGAGTTGCGCTGACAAACTGTTCATCTCTATATTCAAGGTATGGCCAAATGCCGAAGTTAAAAAGTGCGGAAATTCCCGGAAAAAATAATGGAATCGGAATTTCCTGGTAATATGCACATCTACACATTGTCTCTTAAATACCTGCAAAGTTTGACGAAATTCTGTGCAGCGGTTTATGAGGAGTTGCGCTGACAAAAAAGAGGACTGACTGACTGTCGGACTGATTATACCTCCCGCAACTATAGTTGCGTGGGGTATAAAAAGGTGCACCCAAATGAGCAGACGCTCTAATCACTGCTCCACCTGGGTGAAAAAAAAGTCCATAGTCATAGTTGGTTGGAGATGTACTGTAGGTGTTGATTCTTTTCATCGCACTAAATGATCTCTCAACAGTAGCTGTCGACACTGGCATTTCAAGAAGATTTGCATACACAGACTGAGGTATGCCGTCAACTGTATCAATCTCAGTGAGTGGTTTCTAAGGAAATCAAAAACCAACGGACCCTACAGCTCTCGAATTTTCTTTTGTGGTCAATGTCAGATCTATAAGCGTCATGTAACCTTATCTTAACTTCATCCGTCAGACCTTCTACGAGACCGGTCAACATCTCATCTTGAACTTACAGCATCCTGGAGTAAGCATTTTTACAACACAATCGGTATCCAATTATTGACTTTTGATATGGTTTTCTCATAAGTGTACTGACCTGGTAAGGTATTTGTTGACCGAGGCCAAAGACCGAGGTTAATAAATACCTTACCAGATCCCTATACTACCGAGAAGACCAAATTCAATAATCAATAACTTTTTTATTAAAACTTCCAATTCTTGTCTTCAACTCATATAAACACTTGTAAAGTGTAAGCAATGAATACTAAACTATTTCTAATAAAGGAGTTAAGCCTCCATTTTTACATTAACCCAGCATTAATTTACATGGTTTTGTTCATCTTTTATTAAGGAAGCTCTAAACACTAACAGAAACTGTTTTTTGGATTTGGAGAAAAATATATCATATAAAGGTGCGCATGTTGAGACTTTTTCATTCATATGTAACATAGGGTACCTGCTTTATTTCCACAGGAAAAATGTTCTAAGACAATTAATGGACTATTTGTGAGCAGAAATCACAGTGACTTAAAAATCTTATTTCTAAGGGTAGATCACTCTAACTGCATAAAAATTACCCTACAAGTAGAGCTCTTTAGTGTGCAGTGTTGAGAGCTTCCTCAAGAATCACTGCCCTAATTTTGGGGTGATTTCCTCAAGGGTTTTCTTCACGTTTGTAATACGTTGTTAATCTTTACAGTTTTTACATGTGTGAAAATATGTAGTGAACATAGGTTGGATCTCTGGACAGACACTTCGAAGAACAAACCGCCGAAATATGGCTGAAAAATTGCCAACTCGACGTTAAACAATATACAATCAATCAATCAATCAATCGAAGAACAAATTTGTTTCCATATGGTTCTTAACCAAGGATACCTGAATCAGATTGATATAAAGAGTTGGTTTCAAATAACAACGATCTAGATAAAGTACATGTATGTTTACATTATGATAAACTAAAATTATACATTTTAAAAAAAATGGTTTAATTAAGAAGAACATTTTACTTTATTTGTTGAACCATTAACATTAACAAACAAACAAGGAAGTATCATTAAAAGCTGAAAGTGAAACTGTTGAATTTCATTCAGATTGAAGTCTCTTTCGGTTTACAAAAAGGTGTACGAATTATCTTTCTTGGAATAGTAGTCATTCTTTGAGCAAAACAGGCTTTGACTCGATCTTGTAGGTTTACTTTTTATAATCTAGCTAAAATTATATTTTCTATTTATGAACTAATCCGGTTAATCTTTTAAGGGATTCACATTTTGAAATTCATTTTGAAAAGAAATTTTTATTTGATGTTATATCAAAGTGTTATGTTGTAGATGAATGTTTTAATTGTACAGATCTGACGGGACGGATAATAACTTAATACCACATAAGTAATAGAAATACTTTTTTTTTTTTGCTTTTATTAACTACCTTAATTTATTTCATCTATTATCATTTAATAAATAACTTAATATTAAAATCTACATCTCTACTACAATATAGGAACTAGCTAGACATGTTGACATGAACTACTCTGATACCAAAGTCCAAGGATAAGAATCTTATGTTAACCGTGCTGTGAAGTAGAAGTCTTGGCCTTTTTTCTTTGCATATGTTAAAAAAACTTCACGTTGGTCTCGAATGGTTGAAATTTTTCTTGTAAATCTCGTTAAATTTTCAATCATTGAAAGTGTAGGATTCCTCTTAAGATTTCCCCTTTAACGAACTTAGTCCTCCATTCCATATTATATTCTTAAACTATCGGATAAAAACAAACGTGTCTTGAGACTGTCTCTTCAAGTTAAGACCTTATTATGTGTGTTGGTATTCTTAGCATTCTCGTTTTAATTTCTATTTTATTTTGTGTGTGGTATGAGATATTGGAGGGGATTGGGTGGGTCTCGGTTTGTAAATTTTTGTTTGTTTGTATAATGTTTAACATCCCTTTCGATAATGTTTCACTCATATGGAGACGCCACCACTTGCCAGTGGAGAGCTGGAAACTTTGTCTTATTCTCGGCACTCAGAGCCATTGAGCAGTGAGGGATCCTTTTATTTCCAGCACCTACTGCGACTCGAGACCTCGGTTTTACAAACACGGTCTCATCCGAAGGACCAATCTCGACGTCCTACAGTGGGATTCGAACCCGCGACGTAAGGATCAACTCCTTACTTTGCGACTCTATCTAGCAGACATTCTAACCACTGCGCCACGCTGGCGACTCTCAAGTTGTAGAAAAGAATCAGATAGTCTTCATCTTTTTTCCAAAATCAGTAAATATTTATGTATTTAGAAGTAGCATACTATATATATTTGTAAAGGATACATACAAATATAGAGGGAGGCGTGATGATTTGACATTAACGGGAAATTCAATTTCAGGTTTCCAAGGAAACATCATTAACAGAATTAAAATTTGATAGCCATCATCACATTATATAGTAATAAAATGATTCGATGTCGTTAAAATCGGATAAATCATGCGCCAGAAATACATTTTAAGGTAACGATGCATTTACGGAAATCAGACTGAAAATAAGACAAGAGGCCCATGGGCCTTATAGGTCACCTGAGTATCATACAACAACTTTCCAACGATTGAATTTGATTCATGTTTTAATCCAGAGGCCATGAACTTACAATTTTGAAAGAGGCACCATTGCTTATCATAATTATGCACTCAGCATTTTTACTTTGGTTAGTAATACCCAGAGGTACATGTAAATCACAGCAACAAAGAGAAAATGCATTTCCACTTTATCAGTTATGCACCCCATCCCACAGAACCACTGACACTGGGGCCACATCTTTCAAAATTTTGAAAATTTTATAAATTTTATTTCATCATGTTGTTGATTGATTTAAAAGCATCAAATCATTTTCAGACCCCGCCCCCAAGTACCTCTGTCCCAGGGGCCAGGAAATTAAGCATTTTTGGAAGAAGCAGCGTTCTTCGTCATAAATATATATACTAAGATCATTGCCATAATACCCAGGATCAAAGAAAAAGATTTTCAAAGAATTTGTGCATTTTCACAATATAAACATTAGAGCCCCGCCCTAACTGTTACACAAGAAGCCCAGACCCAGGGGCACTGAAATTCACAAATCTCAAAGAGGCATCCTTGCTCCTCATAACTATGTACACAGTTCATTGATTTAACACCAGAACACCCAACCCAGGGGTCATGGAATTCACAATTTTAGAAGAGGCAGCCTTATTCAAAATAACTACATACTTGGTTAGTTTATTTAATACTCAGGAGCAAAGAAGATTTTCAAAGTAATAATGCATTTTCACTATATAGTCTATATGGCCCCGCCCTGCCACTAGAACTCCTGACCCTGGGGCCACTAAATTCACAATTTTAGAAGAGGCAGCCTTATTCAACATAACTATGCATTTGGTTAGTTTATTTAATGCGCAGGAGCAGAAAAGAAGAATATCAAAGAAATGCATTTTCACTATATAATCTATATAGCCCCGCCCTGCCACTAGAACCCCTGACCCTGGGGCCACTAGATTCACAATTTTAGAAGAGGCAGCCTTATTCAACATAATTTTGCACTTGGTAAGTTTATTTAATGCCCGCAAACAGAAAAGAAGAATATCAAAGAATTACTGCATTTTCACTACAATAACCTATATGGCCCCGCCCTAGCACTAGAACCCTGACCCTGGGGTCATTAACTTCACAATTTTGGAAGAGGCAGTCATTTTCAGTTCAACTATGCACTTGGTTAATCTATTTACTGCCCAGGAGCTGGAAAGAAGAATTTCAAAGAAATAATGCATTTTCACTATATAACCTATTTAGCCCCGCCCTAGCTCTAGAACCCCTGACCCTGGGACCATGAATTTCACAATTTTGGTAGAAAACTTAATGCTGATTACAATCATACCAACAGTTTGACTGCTTGATGTCCAGGAGTAAAGAAGAAGATTTTTAAAGATTGCACTAATTTTAGTGGGCTTTGCCCCCCCCCGGAGGCCCAGAGGGGCAGGGACCATGAAATTCACAATTTTTGTTCCCCTTTACCCATAGATGCTATATGCCAAATTTGGTTGAAATTGTTCAGTGGTTTCAGAGAAGAAGCTGAAAATGTTCAAATGTTAACGCACGACCCACGAAGGACGACGGACGAAAACAGATAGCAATAGGTCACCCGAGTTTACTCAGGTGACCTAAAAACAGGGTCCGTCATGAAGAGTTATAAACAGGTGTTACATTTTTACCAAACATAGCTCAGTGGATAGAGCGTCTGCTTTAGTCAAGCGAAGGAGTTGATCCTTACGTCGCAAGTTCGAATCCAAGTGTGGGACGTGGAGACCAGTCCTTCGGATGAGACCTATAAACCGAGTTTCGTGTCGCATGAGGTGCTGGCACGAAAAAAGTCCTTCACTGCTCAAATTCAATGGTCGCAAGAGCCAAGTATAGGACAAAATGTGCAGATCTTCACCGGCAAGTGGTGGCGTCCCCATGTGAGTGAAAATTCTCAAAAGGGACGTTAAACTTCATACAAACAAACCAACAAAACAAACTAGGTTGACTGAAAAAAAAATTCAACAACACAAAAGAATTACTCCGTTAACTTTTTATTAAACTTTACTCCTTTTTTTAAATGAAAGCATATTATTTGTATGATTTTTGAAACATACAGTACCTGGCTAATACAGTACGCAAAATGGCCGCCGTTAAAATGAAAATAAACATACGATGTATTTTTCTCTCCAATTTATCGAGTTTTAAAAAAATAAAGATAATGACAACAACAGACACTCATAGATGAGCGTCATATCATACGAATATAAAGTTCCGTATATTCATTTTTTGTACCAAAACATACGTAAATGAAAATGGCTTTCGTGGGGGAAAGACCTTTCAGTCCACCAAAGATGATTATTAAATGAAATGAGAGTGATTTAGGTGTCGGAAATCATCAGAATAAGTCCTAATACCTTAGAGAAGGTTGTTTAAGAAATACTGAAAGGGGTTCAGTGAAAAACATTGAGACCGGGAAGAAAATGATTGGGTGAAAGAGGTGATCGCGTCTTGTCAATGGTGGTAAAGACAAAACGCCGACCCCTTTTTCGGGTATATTAGATAAATTTAACGAAAGTGTCTTATAGAACTGTAAGATGGAGATAAAAAGAACAGAAATATCAAAGATGCTCCATTTCAAAGAAATTTATAATCTCGAAATCAAATCGTCAAAACCATGTTTTGTGGTGTCGATCCAAATTAGGGTGTACAGTAGAAGAAACGAGTCAGGTCATTTTTAGCTCACCTCGACGAAGTCGAGATGAGCTTATGCAATATCCCCGGCGTTGGCGTCGGTGTTAGCGTCGGCGTCCCAGGTTAAAGTTTTAGGAACAAGTCCATTCCCAAGTTACTGTAATCCCTACCTGGACCAAACTTGCATTGATGATGCATCTGGGGATGGACACTACCAGACTTGCTTTGGATGCTGGATCTGACGTACTTTTTCCAGATGAGTGACCAGGTTCAAGTTTTCGTAGCAGGTCCATTTCCAAGTTACAGAACTTACTTGAATATTGTTGTCAGAATAAATACAAAATGGTGTTGGAACTTTGGCTGAATAAAAAAAGGAAATATGAACTCTGAGAAATATATTTCGGTCCTAGATGATCATTTGTGGCTGAGTTTCCTGCAAATCCCTGGATTGTACAAGAGGAAATTTTCTGGTGCACCAGTCAGGCTGAATAGAAAACGTCAAACAATATCCCAACACTTCCCTGTCCTAGTTAATCACCAGACATTAATATCATTAAAATGTGTGGGGGACAATTAAGATCAGACGTGAACATCGCCTAGACGAAATTAGAAATATATCACTTTGTTATTGTGATAAAATAAAGCTTGAACCTGTAAAATAAGTCGAGACGTCAGCAACATTTAGGTACATGCCAGGCCAGAAATATTTCAGCTGAATTGCTCGGTAGGTTCGTTCGAATCCAAGATGGGCTCCACCTTCTATACTGTCATGATAGGATCTAAGTACATTCTACGAAGGCAACGCGGAACTGCAAGTTGTTTGATATATTTTTCTTGATGTCTTGTTCTCTTAGATCATGGCTTATAGTAATGGTATAGGACACTGTAAAGGAACACGAAAAAGTTAGATTCACTGATGATGAGGTTGTCTGTCTGTGACTTGTCATCAGGTACTGCAATATTTTTTTAAATACTTGTACATGGCACCAAAGACTGGACAATCATTTTGTATCTCTGCGATCTTTGGATGACTGATTTGTTCCGATTGTGTAGCGTGGTCAGGGGTGTCTGGTAGTATTTCATCTGCATAATAAAAAGTGCTTTCATGCAACACTGTTGAGGATTCAAAACCTGACTCATCAGATGAAGGAATGGCGTTCTCTGGTTCATCTAACGGGTTAGGACTGTCTGGATATTGCCTTTTTGAAAGAACATCTGCCACTTCGTTCTTCTTCCCAGGTTTGTCGTTGATAATGTATTTGTATCCTTGAAGTAGAACTGCCCTTCTGGCTAGACGTCCTGTGGACTCTTTGGCATTGTTAAGCCATTTTAGTGCGGCATGGTCTGTATAGATCTTGAAGGGTTGACTAGCCAGGTAAACATGGTACGTTTTGATACCTCCAATGATAAAAGCATCCCTAACTAGTTTTGTTGAAGGTGTTAGTGTACGTGTATTGTTTGTTTTGGTATAATCTTTGTTTTTTTGAAACAGACATTTTCATTGTGGTGCCATTTGGTGTTAATGCTGGACACATATCTAATACTGCATGACTCACCAAATCCCTTGCAGCTCTCACAGCCATGTCTGCAATGTTCTGTCGTGGTTGGCGGTTTGGGGGTTGCTTTGATCTGTTCTGCCTCATGGTGCGGGTAGGGTTGACGCTGATTGTTCCCCTTGTCACTTTCTATCTGGATTGCATTGATTTCGGATTTTAAAGTGTTCGTCAACTCCATCATTCGCTTGCTAATATGGCACAAAAATTGTTAATTCCACTTTCAGTATTTGTATTGGGTGGAGTGTTAACGCTGGACTTCCTCAGTTCTTGGAAAGTCTTAGGCCCCCAGGCTAGCACCTTCCCGCAAATGAGTTGATTAAGGCCAGAGCCAGTGGCCTGTACCTTGTACTGTTCCTCAATTCTGTGGCCTAGTCCAATCCTTTCCGCTCTTTCTATGTAGACATCTGTGGTTTCGTCAATGTCTTATCGAATACCCATTAAGGGAATACTATATGCCACAGGTTGGAATCTCTCCTTCAACTTTTCTTTAAAAACAGTTAGTGGTGCATGTTGGGGCTGGGATAGAAATCCAAGTGCTGGCACTTTCATCCAGAGCACATTGTACCAAAGTCAACACTTTCGCATCACTGTAGTTATTAAAGTTTTGCCATGCTTCCAGCTTGGCAATCCAAATCAGTGGGGATTCACTCCCATTGAATTTAGGGAGAGAAAGTCCTGTGGTAATTAGCTTTTGAGGATTCAGTTCAAATGTGTTCTGTTGTAGGGTAGGTGATGGTACTGGATAAATTGACGGAGGCTACTTCCGTGTCTTCAGTTTCTGGAGATAAACTCTGCTGATTTTGCAAGGGGTATTTGTTGGTTTGCCTGTTCCTGTAGACTTGTACTTAAAGTACTTAAGAATTGTTGAAGAATATCATTATTGGAGAGTTCAAAGTTGGGATTGTTATGATATCACACACAAAATTGTTGGTGGATGCTGTTGTACCGGTACGAAGTCGCCAGTTGACGTCTGGGAATTTGTGTTTGTTGTATCAGCTGATGTGAGTTATTGATCGATTGATTGTATATCGTTTAACGTACCTCTCGAGAATTTCTAGCTCTCCACCGGCAAGTGGTGGTGTCTCCATTTGAGTGAAAAAATTCTCGAGTGGGACGTTAAACAACGTACAATCAATCTATGATAAACGTGATGACTTTAAGCTATTCTATCGTCAACTTCCCTATTTAAGCAGCTATACATGTATACCTCAACGCCTGCATACGGAGTTTATATATCTCAGATGATTCGATACGCAAGAATATGTGCTATGTATGAACAATTTCTTAAACCGGAAAATTACTGGCAAAGAAGTTGATGAAACAAGTGTGTATATCAGCAGTCTCGTTTAAAGTCATCATTTTGTAAGTTCTATGATCGATACAATGAACTTATCAGCAAATACAACATATCATTGAGTCAACTGCTGACCGATGTTTTTCATACTAATTGTTAGTCCATTATTTATACATGTACACTAAATTGACGACGGATTTTTTCCGGTATTTCCCGATCATGACATGGGTCACACGGCGGGTGTGACCGGTCGGCAGGAAAAACTCTCTCCTCATCCATGACACTTGATCCCACCTCTGATGTTTTGGAGGTCTGTATTTGCTCTGCTCCTATTTTGTATTGTTTTATGGACTTTTTTATCTTGAATACAGGTCGTTATCTCCATATGTTTCGTCAACAACACTCATCATAGGCCAAACATCTGTGTTTTAAACACGAGCATGAGCTCTTTTATTGTTAATACTTAACGTTGTATTGGGTGTGTTCAATTTGTTAACTCATCAAACTTCACAATTTTAATGCTGATATGTTTGTTTTACTTCCAACATTTCTACAGTTTTCTAGATTTTAGTTGTAATTAAGTTGATTATGCACAACAAATTTTCCACTTTTCGTCTATACGACAACTACGAATGTATCATTTTGTTAAAACTTAGGATGAGTTGAAAGTCTTCCTAGCTTCCTACACCCTTCCAGCCTCTTCCCAGAAATCTGGTGACGGCTCAGCTGTAGAAAAGTGCAGTTAGTTCGAAATTACAAATATAAAGGGCAAAAACCTATACGGCTCATCACCTAATCTCAGCAAGATTTTCAGGAGTTTATGGTTTAAGCGTCTAACTTTATAAATTCTGCAATAAGTGAACTTGACAAAAAGGGATAATTTTAAATATATGTCAAAGTCGTGTCTGCCCATTTAATGACGAATTGGAAACTATCATGTAAGTTATTTCTACATCTGGGTAGCCACTCAGATGTGTGCTATCTCGTTTTACATGTACTAAATTACTTTTTCAATAAAACCTGGCATACTCCAAGGTGTCAACTACATTGTTGATTCGACTTTATATATCGGTAACACGTTTCAAAACATAACAAAAGAAAAGGAGACAACGCCTTAAAAAGACTAAACTGTATTATGCTACCTCATTATGGTATCACTAGAGTCACCGTGCTCCTACTGTTAAAATTAAACCGATTCTTTTTCAATTATTCAAAGGATTAAAGTGTCTCAGTTTCAAACTTGAAACGAATGTTAGATATGTCGGTCGGGTTATTTGGTCACTTGAACAAGTTTGTCATATGTGTAGAATAATTATAACAAATTACCCAATACTACTTTATAGGTTAATCCATCAACATATCACCACTTATCTAGCGCAACATCAGATCTTATTTAAATATTGACGCTATCATTATGTGCAGGTAGAGATTTTCGGGTGCACCTTTAGAAAAGTAGGTTTATGGAACTAAATTTTAACTTTTAAATCAGTTTTTAAACTTTTTTCTCTTAAAATTATCTCATTTTTAGTGACATACGCAAAACCCGACCTTTCAAATGTAAATATAGAATATCATTAAAGGGTAAGGGAAAAATCTTAGAGA
Organism: Saccostrea cuccullata; assembly: GCF_032062105.1. Lineage (NCBI taxonomy): Eukaryota > Metazoa > Mollusca > Bivalvia > Ostreida > Ostreidae > Saccostrea > Saccostrea cuccullata. The sequence continues at coordinate 134,118 of NW_026925048.1, forward strand.
TAAAGATAACTTTTTATAATATGTATGTGTAAACCTTTTAATTAAGGTTTGTATAAAACATTTAAATCAAATTGTATATTACAAATCCATATTTCAAGAAGAAATGAAACCAATACCGAACCTGCAAAACATAAAGGGACTCGAAATCAGCTGAGTCACCCGTTTTCGTTTTATCTTGTGACTGTGTCGCATACTTGTTTGTTTTAAGGCATGTAAAAATTTGCCCTTCCGTGTTTACAAAACCTACAGAGAAACCGCTTGATCGATTTATTTTCGCTGGGTAGAGGTGACCGAATTATTCGAAAGGTATGAATGACGTACAGGTTAAAGTGACCTTCATTTCTTCTTGCTAAACTCAAACGGTATCCTTGTTAATGACCCGGTCGCCGACCGACTTGATGGTCATATTGCAGATCTGGAGACTGGAGTTCATGATCATATCGAGTACTTGCATTTCCATGTAATTAAACATGTACATGTAAGACTCAATTACCAATAAATTAAGAAGCTGACGATGCATTTAACTGTCTATAGCAAAGATAATCTCTGGGATATATTTTCAAACATTTTCACTTGTATGGGTTGATGTGGTCGTTGTTACTAGCAAAATTTTGGATTTTATTAATAATAACTACAAAAAATCCACTTAATTCATTTTAATGAATCCCCTAAATGTAAGTTAAGAATTTATTAGGTTTGAATAAAATATATCTGCTGAGACTCCTTCTCCCGTTTACAGGTGGTGGAAAGATTACTGTAAGATCACATATTTTTGAGGGGTCAAATTTTCGTTGCTTGAGGAAAATACTTTGTATATTGGTTCATGGGGACTTGATTTCGTGGTTTAGGAATTGTTCAGTGGTAATATATGTGAAAAAATTGTATGTCGTGATGGACATAAATTTGTGAGTTTCTTCATACCTCGAAAGTTAAACCCCCATGAAAATTTGTGATTTCACAGTAATTAATTTTGCAACACCTTTTCTATGCCCTTTTCAAACTTCAACATTTCTAGCAATAACATCACACAAACAAATAATATACTGTAAATCACTTTCGCATGCGCAAGAACTTTTTTCGCGTATATTTAATATTCACGATTATTAGAATTCCTAAAGATTATCGAGTAATACATATAGCTACAATTCGTAAATATTCTGTCTCGCTAATAAATATTCAATGACTATATATTAAGCGCTTTTAATTTGTTCTTTTTTTTTTTAAAGTTCTGTGTTTCATTTTACTCACTCTATTTTCAAAAGAAAATTACTCAGAATTAGAAATAAATGGATCGTTATCGTCATGCTGACAGATTTTTGAAGGGAAATTTTGGAAATATTGTAGATACTGTTTTCAAGGAGGAATCGATTTTGGATAATTAATGTTGTATAATACAATTAAATTTTGTACTTTGATGTTTGTTGCTGCTCCGTTTTCGCCTCTCAGAATATTATAGGAAAGGCATGAGTTAGTAGAAATATTAAATGCATGTTTTGTCATGTAAAATGGTGTCCATCAAAGTCTTCCTAAAAAGTAAGAGACTGGATTAAATATATAAAACGACATCAAGTGATTTACAGACTTTGAGACACTCTAAAAGGTATTCTTGCAATTAAGAATCATTAGTACTGACAGGCGTATAATTTGAACTGTTTTAATCTTTGCAAGAATGTTTGAACATAATGTACTAAATTTTCTTTGAGACCAAAATTGAACGAGAGGTACTTGAGCATTAGGAAATAATGTAGCCAAATTTAAAAGGGAACAAAGCACTTGCAAGTGTGTTTTGCATATCATAATAAATGCCTTTCTACACATTTTAGTTAAGGAAACTCGACAGCTTAGAAATTATTTCTTTTTTAAAGACACGTACAACTATATAATTCAAGCTTCCTGTGTAATTGTGTGAAATATTTTAATTTTGAAATAGCAACTTAAGTACTTGAAGTCTCTGATAATTTGTTTAAACAGACGGAAGAACGAAGGCCTCCAGTATTTAGAGCTTTAAATCAAAACTGTTAACTATTATTTTATTGCAATGTATATTTAAATGTCCAATGCGTATCTTCCCTCGGACGATCTCTGAACATGCATAAATATATAAACACTAGTCTGTCAACGCATTTTTAAAGATATGTTTTAAATTTAGGACGCCGTGAGTTCTAAAAGGTCATTGACCGAGTTTCTGGTTTTAATCATTGAGAAACGCCTCATTAGTATATTTAACAAACTGAAAGTATCTGGTTTCTTTGAAAATAAGGAAAATTTGTTACTTGTTTGCTTACCTTTGGAAATTCCTCAACTTATCTGCAAAGTTCTTGGTATATCATGTACTGATGATGATTTTCTCTCAGCTATATCCATGACAAATCATAAAATATACAACTATTGACAAAAGGGTGCAATACATTCACGTAGCATCGTTTTTGAAACGGGGGGGCAACCGGAGAATTTTTTTACTTACCTGTGAAAGTAGACAAGAAAAAAAAAGGAAATTGTCCAAACTCGAAAATCCTACTTTTTTCAAGACCAACTTCTTTTCACTTCCAATTTTCTTGCACACAATACTATATTTCCTTGATATCACTATACTGTGGTAAGAAGTTGGGGGGGGGGGGGGGGCAACTCTCAATGGACATTTTCAATAGTAAAGGCCAGTGTTGCTACGTCCCTGCAATAGAAATCAAGAAATTTTGTTTGGCTTGGAATATTATTACACACATTATACATACATTCATGCATCTGATAGAATGACAGACCAATAATTCAAAGACAAGAGTTATAAAAATGAACAAGATGTGTTTTTGAAACAATGATAACCCCGTATGGTAGCTTATGGCGAGGACTGATCTTTCTCAAATGCAAGTCAAACTCCAAGGTCAAAACTGAAGGTCTTGTCATAAGGAATCAGCCTGTGAAATATAAAAGCCCTAGTACTAACGGCTCAAACGTTAAAGCCCTGGTTAAAGTTTTTCTTACAAAGCTGCTCAAACTCAATGGTCAAGGTCAAAAATATTCACAGGAGAACACCTGTAAAATATGAAAGTTATAGTTCCACCAACTCAAAAATTGTGGACAAGGTTCAAGTTTTTGCGGGCAAATAGAAAGACGAACAGGACAAAAATTATATACTTCCGAATCTTCGAATAACGGGGCATAAACATACAGATAAATGAAGTGAAAAATAAATACGAAGTATAAATATGTACATGTAAATCCATGCATATATGATAGATGTTTTATTAACATATACATGCACTTTTAATTCTCTAGCAATTTAGTCTATATATGTTACTTGGAATGCGGTTAATTGTATTTGTTGAATTTCAGTTACCTACTTCATTGGAAGAGTCAGAAACCTAGTAGATATCTGCATTTACCAATGAAACCACATACTGAATGAATTGGCAACATTTTATAAGATGCGGTTTTCCTATCTACCGATATGTCATACTTCTGCAAAATAATATTTTTCAATTGCCCGACATCGCCTGTATAAAACTTCAATAGATGTATTTAATCTTCTAAATATTCATAATTAACTAACGCGGAAAAAATCGAATCAATTAATTTAACGATTGAGTTTGTATGTTCTTTAAAATATGTAAAGCAAAAACCATGTTGAAGAGAATTTCACTTAAATAAAATTCTACAAGTTCTGGGTGTGAAAAGTCATGAAAGGACCAGCAAACTAATGTTGTCCTCTTTAATAATCTGAACATTGTGATCTTGTAGTTCAACCACTTCACTCCGAATAAAATAGTTATCTTGTCCTTCACAGTATTGACAGAAAACTTAACAACACAATAAACACCGATCTATTTCGTAATCGTAAATCCATATGAAGATGTGATGTACATGTATTTTATTCCAGATAAAACAATATTATTTTATGATAACATGCCAGAACGAGAAAAACCAGTTTGTTAAATAAGAAGCAAATCATTAACACTTCTATCGTTTCTGTAATAATTATTATTGTACACCTACACCATTAAAATTAAATTTAAAAAAAAAACCCAAAAATTTTATATAAAAATCCTTTAAAGAACACTTGATAAAGCAATTCCTATAATATCATATAAACAATACCTTTGCAAAATGCAAATAAAGAAAATATTTCTGATTCACAAAACCAAGACATAATACTGGTAATAATTTAAAAAAAATCATCAATTTCAAGGGACCAAGGGACGTGCTGTAAAAATCAATATTGGCAGACATCGTACTTATAATTGGTAAAAACAATTGATTTACATGTACTCGTATATAATTGAAAGGATGGTGCTCAATTTAACACTTTTCTACAAGGAATTAAAACTAATTTATTTAACTGATGACTGACATAACTGAGTATAATGACAAAAACATTTAAAAAGTGAAAACACAACAAAAGATAACTAAAACACGGGGCAGCAATTGGGTAGGGGTGTTTATAGTTCAATGAAACTACTTGCTGCGATTTCTTGAAAGAATATGAAGAAAATACATGTAATATGGTCAATCATAGATTCAATAATCCCCAAACATCCCTTGCAGAATCTGTGTTAACCTTACAATTGCAGTCACGCCAGTTTCTATGTTTCTAAGGAAAGATGAACCTCTCTCTTTGATGAATGACAGCATAATTAAAGCATTTTTTCTGTACCTCTCCATTCGTGAATTACATGTACCTGCCTGTTTATACTGTTCACTTGTTCCAAAGGTCATACCAATAAATTCGTTCACTTAGTTTGTAATCTTTGCACAAGCTGGCATCGACAGGAACCATTGTGATCTCTGATTCTCTGAGTGCCATACCTCTGCCCCTCGTCAACCCTCCAGTGCCATACCTCTGCCCCTCGTCAACCCTCCAGTGCCATACCTCTGCCCCTCGTCAACCCTCCAGATGACTTCACACTTCTAATCGAAACATGTTCTACGTAGAGATCCATGGAAAGACGACCCAGTGACTATCCGATCGTCGCATCGCACTGTATCCATTGACAAACTGTGTATGCACAACTGGGTGTGTCATGGGCAATTTCTGCATATCGCAAGATATACCGGTACACAAGAGGACTTGATGTATAAATTATGGCCAGATGCAGAAAAAAGGGCAACATATTCTGAACATTTTTGAGTTTCAAGTTCTTTCAGCTTTCAGAAAGGTCTCGAATATTGAAACCATTTCAAGGTATTGCCCTAAAAGCTGTACAGTTCTGCCATTTGTCAAGAGTTCCTGAAAGCCATTTTTTAATTTGAAAGCCATTTCTGAAAGCCATATTTATCTTTCTGCAGTATTGGTTCACTTCCTCATCATTGCGTATACTTTCAAATGTTTTTTTTTTTCTGATCATATACAATTAATTCTTTATTTTTTTCTGAAAGAATTGCTGAGCTTAAAACTTGATCTGATTAGATACATCTACTTCATCAGAGTCTGGTGTTTCATCAGAATATTCTTTTTTTTCTCGACAACTTAGAATATACTAATGTATAAGGAACTGTCTCTAGAATCATGTGCTCTACTTGCCTTTGACATTGCCTTTCCAGTAAGGATATGCATATGTGGAATTGCATTCTTGTTATATATCATTTCGGAAATCTCTTGAAGGCTAGATCCCTTCATGATATGCCCGATGTTTCACACACTAATAATATGGTGATTAAACTTATAAACTAAAAACATTGTTAATTCTTGATTTCAAAAGCATAATGCAATCAGATGAAGGCATTTTAAATTGAGTAGAATTCTTCACAAGAAAAATGGTGTAAAATGAAATTATATATATCGAGATGACGAACAGTATTCAAGCTCAAAAGTCCATGAATCAATACAAAATAGACAAAATAGGAGGAGAGCATACATGAACCTCCAAAACATCAGAGATGGAATTAGGTGCCATGGAAGAGTGAGTTTCTCTACCGACGGTCACACCCGCCGCTATGGATAAATGAAATTATATGAAATATTATTGGTGATTTAATTGAGGAAATTTACAATAAAATTAAATCAATGTAGCAGAAAGAAAGAAATAAAACCTCGCTAAGTGGCACTCGACTCCCCAGAAAATACTTTGACTTTCTTTTTAGAGCAGCAGGAAGCAAAATAAATCAAACCAAAAAAAAATCGAAAACAATGAAAAGATTATGATTTTAGTGTTATTCTTCAACTACATATAATGGTATTCCATACTTTTTAGTTTCTAACTATGACACCTCTATTAAAAACTTGTTGCCTGCGTGGCGCAGTGGTTAGAGCGTCTGCTCTAGAGTCGCAAAGCAAGGAGTTGATCTTTGCTGGTTTGAATCCCACTGTGGGACGTGGAGACCGGTCCTTCGGATGAGACCCTATAAACCGAGGCTCCCTTTTCGCAGGAGATATTGGCACGAAAAAGATCCCTCCCTGCTCAATGGCCTGAAGTGCCGAGTATAGGACAAAATTGCAGCTCTCCACCGGAAAGGGATGGCATCTCCATATGCAGTGAAAAATTCTCGAAAGGGATGTTAAACAGTATACATGTACAATCCATCAATCTATTAAAAAAACTTTGTAAAAAGTGTAAATTATAGAAAAAAAAATAGATAGTTAAAAAAATAACAAGGGTTTGAATACTATCTCGGATTTGTTTTAGTGATTTATTTCTTTCCCTTCATCCATATCACAAATAGTTCCTAGTATGTCTAACCTCTACACATCTGCATTGTAGTTTACCGTTTTTATACCTCTACTGAACTTTCAGAGATGATAAATGTTAATGAAATTTTTACACATTACTTACCTGTCTATTCTATTCCATTACAAACTAGAGGTACTGTGAACAATGAGCTCGCTAAATGACACCCCAGACAGACATCCCGATTACTATATACCCTTCACTTTTCAAGCGGGGGTATAAAAATATAACTGAAAACAACATAACATTATACAGGAAGTTGAATTATTATCTCCCTCTGAAGGTACTGAGTGGATAATTAAATAAAATCTTTAAGCAGAATTATCAACTTTAACTCATTTTTTTTTTCAATTTCCCCTTTTTAAAATTTTTTATTAACTTCTGATATGTTCAAACACATATATCCTGAACCGGGGGGGGGGGGGCTTTTTTTTTTTTTTGCTTGTCAGGTTTTTTTGGAAACAACATATATAATATGATTTAAATTCGTTGAATAAACTTTGTTGCAATTAGTTTAACCTTTTCCTTGATTGACTACTGTAATGGCGCCGGTTCTGACGTTTTCCTGGCACCTAAAGTACATATATCAAAATAGTGAGAAAAAAAACCCTGGAAACGTCAAATATTTTGGACTATGTAGCGCCCTTTTTCTAACTATTAAGGCCTTCTTTGCTCTGCTCCAAATTTCTATAGTTTCAATGGGCTTTGAGAAATTTTTTTTTTGAGCTTGAATTCTGCTCGTCTTTTTCATTTCAGTATGAGAAAAGGCAACCTTATACCCGTGGTGGGTTTCCAATTTAGATCTAATGTTGCCGAGGTTACTAAAAATATAATTTTCTTTAAGTACTTTCAAAACGCCCCTCCTCCTACAGTTTTTGTCTGATTTCAATATAATTTGGCACACAAGTCAACTACACTGGTATATGATATTATATATTGGTTTTTGATTTTCGGTAAACTGTGTTGTCATGGTTACTAAAAATTAAAAATTTCTTAAAATACATTCAAAATGCTACTCCAACAGTTTTGGGTCGCCCGCGCGGCGCAATGGTTAGAGTGTCTACTCGCGAAGTAAGGAGTTGATCCTTCCCTCACGGGTTCGAATCCCACTGTGAGACGTGGAGACCGGTCTTTCGGATGAGACCGTATAAATCGAGGTCCCGTGTCGCAGTAGGTGCTGGCACGAAAAAGATCCCATCCTGCTCAATGGCCCTGAGCGCCGAGTATAGGACAAAATTTGCAGCTCTCCACTGGCAAGTGGCGGCGTCTCCATGTGAGTGAAAAATCTTATATTGAGACGTTAAACAAACTACAATCAACAGTTTTGGTCTGATTGATTTCAATATACCTTGTTACACAAGTAGACTTCACTAAGATACACCGACTTCTTTTGATCGTTTTTTGATTTCGATAAATGGTATTGCCATGGTAATGAAAAATATAATTTTCTGTAAAAATTCTTTTAATAAGCTACTTGTCCTACAGTTTTAGTGTGTCGTGGCGTTTACTTATTGAAGACTAAGATAGTTGAATTGTTTATGTACGTAAATAGGATAAACTGTATCTACTAGTGTTTCTACTGTGTATCTACTGTAAGACATTGGGGAGTCCAGAAACAAAAAGCGGAAAGCAAATGCAAGCCAATGGTGAGTGGGTTTAGTAACAATAATGTGAGCGATATTAGTAATGTTAGTGTAACGCTTCTGGTGGAGAAAACAAGACTTTTTTTAAAGTCATATAATATAAGCGACCTACAATGTTTTGCACGAGTCACAAAATTATGACACGAGAGGCGATGAGGGTAGAAAACAGCAAGAGGATCCGCCAGTTATAGCGTCAACACCAAAGTCAACCAAGAGTTGAACGTGAATTCCCCCGTTCACACATAGACGCCGCTTCTACTACGATCAAATCGTGTCCAAAAGCGTGGCCGATCTTGACAAATCGCAGGAGAAACGTCGTGGGGTCGTCATTTGCCTCCATTTTGCGTAGTATGATCGCAGTAGGGTCTTCATGCTCGGAGAGCTCTACGCTTTCACCACGCTTATTTTGAACATGTTCAAAACAAGCGTAGCGGGATCGTGGCCAACAAGAATCGGGATGAAGTCGTAAAAAGAGCGTAGTAGAAGCGCCATAATCGTACAAGCAGCGTGAAGGCATCGTAGAGAGATCTTCATGATCGTAATAAAAGCGCCGTAACAGCGTAGGAACTTACCAAGCACGCTTATACAACGCTCCCTCTACGTTCGTACTACGTTCTCACTACGATCTCTCTACGTTCCTGAAAATCATACGAAGACCTACAATGACCTTACTCCGATCATATCACGACCTATGAGACAGGAGTTTGTTCTTATAGCGCTGATATTTGACCAATCATCATCTGTAAACTACATATAAAGGGTGACACTATACTTGATCATTTACAGTTGAGCATTTTCACATCTTGTTACAGTTATAATTGAAATTGCCCTTAAACCATGTGGTAAAGGCCCAAAACAAACTGCGGTCGCAAGATATGCATCATTGCTAAAATCGTACTACAAAAATCTGCGGTTGCAAGATATATTTACATCATCGCCAAAATCGTACTAGAAGCGTAATGCAAACGTAATATGATCGGCACCACCGTAGCGACATCGCAGTACAGTCATCTAGGTCTGTGTAGCGTCGTAGTATGGTCTTCAATGTCGTAGTGACAGCGTAGCGTAAACGCAGTAAACACGGCCGCTTGTCGGCATCGGTCTGCGTAACATCGTAGTAGAAGCGTGTTAGCAGCGCGTTTAACGTAGGGACATCGTAGCAGGGTCGTAACGAAGACCATAATTTGCCAAATTGCTCCATCTAGACGGCGATCGGCTGCGATCTGCCCCGATCCAAAAATTTCAGATCGTGGCTTGATCGGGATGATCGCCGTAGAGTCGCAGCTCTGTGTGAACGGGGGGTTAACGAGACAAGAAAAGATGATCGGGAGTTTACACAGAAGCGTTGAGGACCTTAGACGTTCACGGGATGGGTTACAATAGAAAGGGTAAGAATTGGTCTCTTCTCGTCATTTTGGAATAACTTTCTGAAACGATGTACGCTTCCTAATTCAATATGGTTGATGTTTAACTCAATACGGAGGAAATCTCAGTTTGACTTCCGTATCTCCATCTCTTGTTTCGTTGCCTAGCCCTGTAAAGACAAGGTAGTTTTTCATTGAACGCCAGTGTAGCTCTGACACTTTCTATTGTGCATAATGGGAACTAGGTGTCTTCTTCGTTCAGTCATATCTGCTAGTAACTGATCCTGAATACCGTAATTCTAATGACTCTTAACATGAATCCACGGTCCTTCACCATAGCACGATCTTGACTATAGTTAAAAAAGAAGACACCTAGTTCCCATTATGCACCGACTCCGTGATGAAGGTAAACGTGTGAAACTTGTTAGAAACAAACTTCTTGTAAATGGCAAGCCTTGTGTCCCAAACATGTCAGATGTATCGATTTCAAATAGATTTTTAATAGAATTTTAAGGGGCTCCATGCCATGATGTTCGCAATGCTTAGGTCTAAAATAAGCAATTACGTGTAGCTCTTAATTTAAGTTCATTAAATAGACAGATTAAAACACCTTAGTATCATTTAAAAAAAATGATAACAGTGATGAAAATACCAATACCAATCTGAAAAAAAATAAGAAGCTTGTTCAGAATATTTTGCAAGGTCAGTGATTATTCTTGAGGTGACTTAAATTATTCCAAGAGGGGATAGGTTTGATAATGAATTAGTTATCTACATGTAAACAGTAGCTAAACCCATATTGTTTTATTGTTCAAATAACCAATACAATCAAAGGTTCAAAATATGGTTTTATTATTTGAATTGAAAACAATCCATAGATTGAGACACACTTTGATGTTCACAGAGCATTTTTATGGGTACAAAGGAAATAAATTCGTTATCCAGGTTGAACCTACGGCCGAAGGGTGTATGGAATACAACCCGGGGTAAATCCCCGTACACCCTTGATTGAACCTGGATAACTAATAATGTACCCGATAAGCATTTATTACCATAATGGAATATGGAACTGAGTATTATTTAACAGCCTATTTCGTGGTAAAAGAAATGAATCTACCTAGCTCTCTTTTTTTCAGCTACGAATTATTTGCAATCAACTTTAAGATGATATTAATTAGACTTCATATAAAAGTGTTATCTAGTGACGATATGATTATATGTTGTTTCGAGATCTACAGCAACTACATGTTATTTGACGATGACTAAGCAATACAACATTTGAACAGGGTTTTAAATCATTTTAATAGCATGCTTTATGAAAACTCTTAATGATAAATTGTTTTCAAAACAAGTCAAGAAATAAGACACTGAACAATGATCAGACAAAAAATTAAAGTACATGTGAATTATTACACTTGTCTATTATCAATTTTTAATCATTTACTTTGTAAGAAAAACAAACATAGGACACTACTACGAAAGCTCATTTAGGACCTATCATAAATATTTTTGAATTCGATATTTTGTTATAACGAATTTAACTAGTTATCTCGTATCAATATCTTTGAATTCGTTAAGACTATAATCTGTTAAAACAAATTTGTTAAATTTGTTACAACAAATACAAAAAAAAAAAAAAAACTTATTTAACGAATTAAATCCATTTAAACAAATTCTTCAATTTGTTATTGATAATTAAATTCAGAATCAATCAGAAAATTTTACATCAAGTCGGATTTTAAAATATGTAGAACTTTTGACCGACATAATTAGAAGGACATATGACATGTACATAAATGGCAATTTTAACACAGTTAAATTACAATGACATGCAGCACAATAGACATAATTTACAAACACAAAACAGCATATGTGTCATACATTTACATACGGCAATACGTAGAAACAAATATAAACGAACGTAAAAGTAGCACTAATAGCCTAAAAAGAATAGTTAAGATTTATGTTTTTGTATAAAATAACAATTTTGCAGAATAAAAAATATACTTAATAATATTATAAACTTATGGTAAATTTACTCATGAAAATGAACATGCATTCTATACTTCAAACACTAAAAAATAGAAAACTAAAAAAAAAACAAAAAAACAAAATTTAAAATCCACATTTACAGGAATCTCGATCCATTCTATAATAAGACGTTTAAACTGATATATATATATTGTAGATGCATTTCTAATGTTTTCTGAGAGTTCATTCGAGTGGTTGGCTCCTAGTGTAGACCATGTTTAGTAGTTCTTACCCTTGGTACGTGTACTGTATAACTTTTCCTAAAGTGATATGTTTTTTAAGTGAGTAGATTAGACAAATAGGCATCAGGGCTTTCGTTTTTTAAAAACTTCTGTGAACATTGTTCTTATTCTTCTAATTGTTAATTTTTTTAAACCTTACTCAAGTTATAATTCCTCGATCATAAGTGCTGTTTCAATCATCGCATATGAATCGGGGAGCTCTTGATTAAAAAAAAAAAAGTTATTATCTCCAAAAATGTCAAGCAGCACTACAATACCAAGGTAATTAAAATCACATAGAAAAGATAGTTTAAGTCGTTTAAACTCTTTTTAAATTTTGTTATAACGAATTTAATTCGTTTGAACAATTCTAAAAGTTATTATAACGAATTTCATTCGTTAAAAACAATTTTAAAATTTGTCATGCTGAATTAATTTCGTTTAAACAAATTCAACAATCAGGGCCTATAGAAAACAGAAATGTGAAACGATTTGTCTAATAAGATTTAACGAATTTAATTTTATTATCGGGTATAACAAAGAATGGGTTAACTTAACGTCCTATTCTGGATCTTTTTGCGACTACTCTACCAAGCTGTAACTGAAGTGAATCCAAAATATATTACAAGCAATAGGAATAGCTAAGTATACATGGTTATATAAGGTAGAACATTTGTACAAAAGCAATGCCCTGTTGTCAAGAATCAAAACTGAAGTAATTATAGATTAGTGTCGCCTTCCGGAATTTGACATGTACCCGGGGTGGTTTTTAGGTCAAGAAATCAATATTAATAGGAGGCGGGGCTATCGATCAGCGTCATTGTTGTCATCTATCGCTATCCCCCTCGCTTTCTCTAAAAATTCAAATACGGGTTTCTTGTATGTTATAAACAGACCTATTTTTATATTCATATGAAGCAGAATTTGTCCAAAATCTTATACGTGAAAAGAAGAAACACTTGCTGTGGTCTTCAACTCGACATTTAGATATACCGACGACGTATCGTCAATTAACAATGGTAATTTCCATTCTTATGCCGATACGATATATCCCAGTGAGCTTGAGATAAAAGATACCATAGATTCTGACACATCTGTTTCATATTTGGATATATAACTTGAAAAAGACGTTAATGGTAATTCAACAACCAAGATAAAAGTGGTGACTTTAACTTTACAATCGTCAACTTCCCATATTTATGCAGCAATATGCCTTCATCACCTGCATATGGAGTTTATATATCTCGGTAGATTCGATACGCTAGGGCATGCTCTACGTAACTATGTACAATTTTTAAAATGAGGTAAATTATTGACAAACAAGTTGATGAAACAAGAATATCAGCAGTCTCGTTTTGAGACATCATTTCGTAAGATATATATGTTCGATACAATGACCTTGTCAGCAAATACAATTTATCATCACGTCGAATTCTGACTGACTCTTTTCATACTGGTCGTTAGTCCATTATTTATACACACGAATTGTCGGCGTTGTTTTCCGTTATTTCCCGATCATGACGTGGTGCACGCGGCGGATGTGACCGGTCGGCAGGGGATGCTCACTCCTCCACGGCACCTGATCCAAATCTGATGTTTTTGAGGTCCATGTTTGCTCCGCTCCTATTTTATATTGTTTCAGTGACTTCTGAGCTCCTTTTCTTATCGTTATGTTATCTCCACATATTTCATATTCCAGTTTACAAAATTGATTCCGGTATTTTAAACTTATGAGTCACCTGAGTATTGTGCAACAACTTTCAAACAATTAAATTTGGTTATTGTTTTAAACCAGAGGCCATGAAATTCTTGAAAGAGGTACCATTGCTTATAATAATTGTAGACTTAGCATGCTTACTCTATTTACTTAATACCCAGGGGTAAATCAGAGTAACATTAAGAGAAAATGCACTTCCACTTTATAACCAGTTGTGCACCTCATCCCAAAGGAACCACTGATCCTGGGGCCACATATTTCAAAATTTTGTAAATTTTATCATAAAATGGTTGATTAACACCAAAGAGCAGATTTCAAAGCATTAATTTATTTTCAGACTTTGTACCCCCCCGCCCACCCCCGACCCAGGGAAGGGGCGGGGGGCATAAAAAATAACCATTTTGCTAGGTGCACCTTTCTTCATCATGAATATAAATATTTGGATCATTGGCATAAAACCCAGGAGCAAAGGAAAGATTTTCAAAGAATTAATGTATTTTCACTATATAATCAATAGAGCCCCGCCCTAACACCAGAACCCATGACCCTCGGGCCATAAAATTCACAATTTTGGAAGAGGCACTCTTGCTTATCATAACTATGTACTAAGTTTATTTAATACTCAGGAGCACAGATGAAGATTTTAAAAGAATTGATGCATTTTTCACAATATGATCAATAGAGCCCCGTCCTAACACCAAAACCCCTGACCCAGGGGCCATAAAATTCAAACTTTTGGAAGAGGCACTCTTGATCAACATAACTATTTACTTACATAGTTTATTTAATACCCAGAAGCAGAGAAGAATATTTTCAAAGAATTAGTGCATTTTCACTGTATAATCAATAGAGCCCCGCCTTAACACCAAAACCCCTGACCCTGGGGTCATAAAATTCAAAATTTTGGATGAGGCACTCTTGCTCATCATAACTATGTGCTTGGTTAGTTTATGTAATACCCAGGAGCAGAGAAGATTTCCAAAGAATAAATGCATTTTCACTACATAATCAATAGGGCCCCACCCTAACACCAGAACCCCTGACCCCGGGGTCACAAAATTCACAATTTTGGAAGAGGCACTCTTGCTCATCATAACTATGTGCTTGGTTAGTTTATTTAATACCCAGGAGCAGAGAAGACGATTTTCAAAGAAATAATGCATTTTCACTATATTATCTATATAGCCCCGCCCTAGCACTAGAACCTCTGACCCTGGGGCCATGAATTTCACAATCTAAGTAGAGGACTTTCAATCCTCATTACATTCATGCCAACAGTTTGCCTGCTTGATGTCCAGGAGTAAAGAAGAAGATTTTTAAAAATTGCAATAATTCTAGTGGTTTTGGCCCCACCCCTCAGGCCCCAGGGGGGCGGGGACCATAAAATTCACAATTTTTGTTCCCCTTCACCCATAGATACTGTATACCAAATTTGGTTGAAATTGGTTAAGTGGTTTCAGAGAAGAAGCTGAAAATGTTCAAATGTTAACACACGACACACGACGACGGACGAAAACGGATAGAAATAGGTCACCTGAGTTACTCAGGTGACCCAAAAACTTTGATTCAAACACTCAACTTTTAAATAACCAGATATACTTTTTACACTTCGAGGTTTATAATTTTACTTTAATCATCAAATTCCAAACCTCGTTAAAATATTTAAACTACGTCAAAAACTCTTAATTGAAACATTAGAGCTTTCAGATAATTAGAATGTAGAACTGAAATTCAAAATTCAAATCGTTTTAGAAATTTGATATTTTTTAAATTTGAAGTAAAATACGAGGGGTTATCAAAAAGTTCGTGGACTGAGGCTATAAAATTAGTACTATGTAGTCTGTGCTTTCAAAATTTATATGGGATATAAAACAACAAAAAATAAAGAAATGTTGAAAATTTTAGCCTGATACGTTCATTATTTTCCAAATTATTATAAAATGAAAACGACAATATATGATCACCCGGCGCTGTCGTCGTTTATTTTCATGACGTCCGATAACGTCATTGTTTTTTCATTGTCCGCTTCTTCTACCTCATACACTTTCTTGATGAGAAACCCTGGAGCTGAGTAAGGACTTAAACCCGCCTTGTTTATATGACTTTACAATGTCATGAACAGTGACCTTCAATAAATATAATATTCCAAATGGATTAATACATTGGGAGAGATCCGCGCTTGATTGTGCCGGCATATTTTGCTTTTGGGAGGTCAATATCTACAACGCATGATCAACGTCATTTTTTAACGTCATTGATTTTTCACTCCTTGACTGCACATCGACATGAACTGTGTATCCCTTTTCTCTCTGAATCTATTTTGACATTAAAAGACAAGTACTCTGGATGCATTTTATTTCTCTGTAGCCAATTTCAACATATTTTAGGTCTATTTAATACCAGTTTTTTTTCAGGGGCAAAACTTTACAGAATGTTGGAAACGGAAACCCCTACCCCCTTTTTACGTCATTTTCAAGGCCTCATTTGTTTGGACATTCCGTGTAAAATTTGCGATAAAAGTTCATCGAACTTCCAGAATGAAGTGAAAATTTCGTACTTTATGGAACAATTGTGTCCAGACACATACCTGTTTTAACGGGATTCTTGGATGTCAAATGACCATATCAAAAGAGTTTTTCTGAGTTACACATAGGTCGCAAAAACGTCATGTTCGAGGTTGCGCCGCCTGGACATACCATTGCTTACAAAAACATCACTAATTTATTACAAAATAAAATTTATGATTTATGGTTTATTCTTTAGATAGAAAAGATGATGCTTACTAGATATTTAAAAATTCATTGATATGCTTAAAGCGGTTTTCATTTTATGACGCTAGTCCACGAACTTTTTGATAACCCTTCGTACTTAATGTTTTGGTTATTTAAAGTTTGAATGTTTAATTCAAAATTCCAAAGTTAATTTCTAAATAATAAAATGGTACTAAACTTGAGATTGTCAGTTCAATTTTCATGGAAGGTCAATTCAACACTAAAACGGTTTTGTTTTTTCTTTGTTTTTTTTTTTAATTAATTTTTTCAAAGAAATTTGAATTTTGAATATTTCTGATAAAATCTAAAAAGTTAACATTTTAAACATTTATAAGAATTTGAAATTTTAGATTTTTGAAATAAAATATGTTAAATCTTATGGCTAGTAAACTAAATCAGTTTTGAGTTGTGAAATTCAGAAAATTGAACTTATGTATAAAAATTCTAAAACTCATTTTAGAAATTTGAATTGTTTATTGTTACATATTGTTACACGGACCTAAAGCAGGTCATTCTCTATATACATGTACATGTACATGTAGGATGTATATTTATGACGGTAGTTGGATATGTTGGTGTCTTATTTAGCTTGTGTTGTTTGTCGATCAAAGTTGAATTCCTGATAAACTCGTGAATACAAAACATTCCATCATCCTTTCAAACACTCGCAATAACAAAATATTTTTATCTTATAAAGACATTTAAATTAAAGTTCAACCGCAACAAATATAAAAGTCAAATTTAAACAAAAAATGTACGTTAAAACATATCGTTCAACGGTACGAGTCCCCTTTTTTACTCGTTGATATTTTTGTTGGGAAGACCTTGAAATTAAACATAGACAAAAAGAATATTGTACCCAAGATTATGAGATTAATTTTGTATATTATCACGCCTTTAATGACCATGACTGATTATAAATCACGTAATCTGTTATTGTCACTTGAAATATTGGAATTAAAAGGGCGGAATGGTCTTCTGTCAAAGCAATGTCAAATCTTATGTCTGATCAGATAACATTTAGTCTTCCTTGGTTGACAAAATGTTATAAAAGCTTTACGGGAAATATAAGGAGAACTACATACATGAGGTTTATAGGAGGGTTTCACACTGCCCCTGTGTGTACACGTATCCTGCTACTATATACATTGATGCAGCGATCCCTATGTATCGAACGCCCCCCCCCCCTCCCCCGGCCGTTAATTTTTAGCTCACCTGAGCCGAAGGCTCAAGTGAGCTTTTCTGATCACATTTTGTCCGTCGTCCGTCCGTCTGTCTGTCCGTCCGTCCGTCCGTCTGTCCGTCTGTCTGTCTGTCTGTAAACTTTTCACATTTTCAACTTCTTCTCAAGAACCACTGGGCCAATTTTGACCAAACTTGGTACGAAGCATCCTTGGGTAAAGGGGAATTTAAATTTTTTGACATATCCCCTCGCAAGGGGAGATAATCAAGAAAAGACAAAAATAGGATGGGGTCATTAAAACATCTTCTTCTCAAGAACCACTGGGCCAGTAAAGCTGAAACTTATGTGGAAGCATCCTGATATAATGTAGATTCTAAATTGTTCAAATCATGACCCCCGGGGGAAGGGCGGGGCCACAATGGGGAATCAAAGTTTTATATAGAAATATATAGGAAAAATCTTTGAAAATCTTCTTCTCAAGAACCACTGGGCCAGAAAAGCTGAAACTTATATGGAAGCATCCTGGTATAATGTAGATTCTAAATTGTTCAAATCATGACCCCCGGGGGAAGGGCGGGGCCACAATGGGGAATCAAAGTTTTACATAGAAATATATAGGAAAAATCTTTAGAACCACTGGGCCAGAAAATGAAACTTATGTGGAAGCATCCTGATATAATGTAGATTCTAAATTCTTCAAATAAAGACTCCCGGGGGATGTGGGGCCACAATGGGGAATCAAAGTTTTATATAGAAATATATAGGAAAAATCTTTGAAAATCTTCTTCTCAAGAACCACTGGGCCAGAAAATCTGAAACTTTTGTGGAAGCATCCTGATATAATGTAGATTCTAAATTGTTCAAATAATGACCCCCGGGGGTTGGGTGGGGCCATAATGGGGAATCAAAGTTTTATATAGAAATATATAGGAAAAATCTTTGAAAATCTTCTTCTCAAGAACCACTGGGCCAAAAAAGCTGAAACTTATGTGGAAGCATCCTGGTATAGTGTAGATTCTAAATTGTTCAAATCATGACCCCCAGGGGAAGGCGGGGCCACAATGGGGTATCAAAGTTTTACATAGAAATATATAGGAAAAATCTTTGAAAATCTTCTTCTCAAGAACCACTGGGCCTGTGTGTATAATGTATAATTGTTCAAATAATGACACCCGGGGGAAGGGCGGGGCCACAATGGGGTCTCAAAGTTTTATATAGAAATATATATTCTTTGAAAATGCAAGAACCACTGGGCCAGAAAAAGTGAAGCTTATGTGGAAGCATTCCCTAAATTGTAGGAATCATGACCCCCGGGGGAACGGCGGGGCCACAATGGGGAATCAAAGTTTTACATAGAAATACATAGGAAAAATCTTTGAAAATCTTCTTCTCAGGAACCACTGGGCCAAAAAAGCTGAAACATAATTTTTTAGATTTCAAAATGTCTAAATTTTCAGTTAGGGTGGGGATGCATTATGTATAACAAGGGTGAAATCTGGTAAAGAATGGTCAAAGCTTCTCAGGTGAGCGATGTGGCCCATGGGCCTCTTGTTTCTTCATCTATTTTTTAAGTTGTCTATACAGATGTATATTGTATACTAAGGTTACTTGGTTAAAATTCATCCAAACAATTTTTTGGTATGTCGCTTGATTATCAAAAAGTTTCTAAGAAAAGGATAATTCCAGAAGTCCTCGCTCTCGTCTACGTTGCATTAAATGCAATCTTTAAAAATTCTTCTTAACCATGGAACATCAAGCAGTCAAACAGTAGGCATGATTTTAACAGGCATTGATCTCTCTACCATAATTGTGAATTATTTCATGTCCCCAGGGTAATGTTCTGGTTTTAAGGGCGGGGCTTTATAAACCATATGTTGAAAGAGCATAGTTTCTTTCAAAATCTTTCCCTCTCCTAAGCATTAAACAAACTATCTAAATATTGTTATGATGAATAAAGATGTCTTTTCCACAATTATAACTTGATGAGGGGCTGTAGCGGTAGGATGGGGCTCCTTTGTTTATATATGGAAATTGCATTGATTCTTCTCTGCGCTGGTTATTATTAAAACAAACTTAAATCATGGTTATTATAAGCAAGGATACCTTTTTGAAAACGGTTAATTGTATGGCCCCATGGTCAGGTTTTTGGTGTTAATTTGGGGCTTCATTGATTATAGAAAATGCATCACTTCTTTAAAAATCTTTTCCTCCTGGGTAGTTTTAAACAAAAGTGCATGTTTATTGTTAAGAAGGATACAAAATTGTTAAATTCATGGAACCATGTTCGAGGGTTCTGGCGAAAGGAGGAGAGGGGGTATATTTTTTATATCGTGAAAAGGCACGTTTTCTTTGAAAAATATTTTTTCCTCTCTTAATTATGATTAATAGTTATAATTTTTCAAATATGTGGCCCCTAAGGATTAGTGGTTCCTGAGGGGTAGGGTGCTTATAAAGTGGAAATGCATTTACTTTTTGTTACCCTGATCTACGTCTGGGTATTAAGTAACCAAAGTAAGCGTGCTAAGTGTGTGGTTTTAAAAAGTAATGATGCCTCTTTCAAAATTGTGAATTTCATGGACTCTGGTTTAAAACATGGACCAAATTCATTCAATTGTTAGAAAGTTGTTACCCGTGGGCTTCTTGTTAATTTACCAGCTGGCTGTAAATACAAACTTGCAAAAAATATGTACATGTATCTACTCCCATTAGGTAAGTTTATGTTATATAAAAATTTCCAACTAACTGTTTTAAGGAAATTCATCTCTTAAAAGATGGTCGCCCTCCACCTCAATTGCAAACAAACATTGAGGCATAACTATGGATATTTGGTCTTCTTTGCGTTTCTGAAAACCAAATATAATGGATTCCACGAGCTTAAACTTTGTTACTAATTTATCGAACTAAAAAAACTAAATTTTTGTCAATTTGGATTTTGACTCCTATATGGAAAAAGGTTTTAAAACAACAACAAAACAAAAACCCCTATGCGTGGGACAGGAATACAGAGATTTACTACTTTTCACCAAATTGTAATGGAGGGAAATGAATCCCAAGCATGTTGTGGCAATTCTTTTAGAACTCCAAAATGCAAACTCTGCATTGTTTTAACAACAGTATATGTCTTAGGAATGAAATATATTCGTACAAATAAAATGTACTTGTAGAGGGGGTCAAATATTTGTAACAAGCCGAATTACACGACTTGAATAATCATTTGTGCGTGATCGGCATTGTTTTCACATGAATCTTGAACTCGGTTGTAAGCGTGTTTATGGCAATGATCAGGTCCTGCTGCTTTGTATAGGGTGCATGACTCTCGACAATGCTAAAAACTTATGGAAGGTTAATAAATTAATAAAATGTAATACTATACCACTTATAATATAATATTATATCATACGTACATCTCATACTTGAGAGATACATGTACTAGGCTAACTCAAAGCAGTTCCAACACGTATTGATTATGTGCAGTGAAACTTTTGACTTACATGTGAGGGAGATTGAGTGCACATATCTTTACAGTAGAATCACAATAATTAAGCAAATTCTTCAATTGTTAGAAAATCTTATATAAAACCAGTGTTGTCAGTTAGAAACTGATTGAACTATTACTTCGGAATGAATATCAAAATTTTGCATTTGTAATTCTTATTGCAGCAAAGTAAATTTGAATAAAAATGCAGATTTTCGAATTCAAGGTCAATTTAATTTACTATTGCACAAAACCGACCAGGGCTGTTACCTTGGACAGGTGAATGGGATTCTTTTTAGTCAAGTTTCGTAATAAAATCTAACTCAAGATATATATATGCTTTGATCTTCTCAAATTTACCAGAATTGGATCATGGTTATTTTCAAGAGGATATTATGAATATGATGATTTACGTGTCGGATAGGTCAAGGGGAGAGAAACACAAATCAATTTCACTGTAGAGTTTAAGGCAATTGCAAATTGACCCTAATGATAATTCTATGAGAGTAATAGTTGATCAGTGATTCCAGTCGTTATTCCACTAAATAAAAGATATTTCATTGAAAATCCGAGAATGTTTCTGATATCAACCTTGTGTAAATTCGGGCTGACTTTGGTTCCCTTTTCCTTATTGTTAATAAAGCGATTACCTTTTGTTGTATATGTGCCGTCCCACTCGAGAATTTTTCACTCAAATGGAGAAGCCACCAATTGACGGTGGAGAGTTGCAAATTTTGTCTCATGTTGGGCACTTACGGCCATTGAGCAGCTGGAGTTCTTTTTCGTGCCAGCACCTACTGCGACACGGAACCTCGGTTTATTCGGTCTCATCCAAAGGACCGACAGCGGTCTCCACGTCCCACAGTGGAATTCGTACCCGCGACGTAAGGATCAAGTCCATACTACGCGACTCCAGAGCAGACGCTCTAACCATTACGCCACGCGAGCTTACGAAAAATTAAAATATGGTATGTTACTGTTCCTGTGACATGGACCCAGTTTCCATGCAAGTATGTTTATCCAAATAGAAATTTTAATATATAACTGCAGAAAATAATGTCACTAAGAATACATAATTTTCATAAAGTTCAAGAGATATTGTACAAATACATTTCTACAGATATTATTATAATACAGTGGTGAAAACTGAAACGCAATATAACTTTTTCTGTTTACCATGTCTCCACATGTTAGATAACAAACAGTGCTCAAGCTCGAATCCATTTAATTAAAATCAGGAGCACGGCAAACAAGGACCTCAACTTATCATAAGTAAATTCAGGTGCCAAGGATAAGCATCCCCTGCCCACCGGTCACACTTTGTCATCGTGATGGAAATGAAAACTTTAAAGGAGGTGTTAATTTCTTGTTTCATCAACCTGTTTGTCAATAGCTTGTCTCTTTTTTTAGAAATTGTTCGTATGTAGAACGTGTTTTCCTGGGGACATTCACTCCATAGCCGGGTATTAAGGGTGTTCCATAAGTGTAAGGGGCGTTGACGATTGAAATTAAAGGTTTATCATAGAGCGTTGAGGTAGTTTACCATATTTTCGTCTTTCCTAGTAAAATATACAAATGTGAAACAGGTGCCAGACTCTGTGGTACTTCTACATATACTTCAAACAGACCCATGCAATGCAGAATAGTAGGATATGTATTATTGAGGGCCATACGTGATATATATCAATAGCAAATCAAACAGATTCATTGACAATTTCAGTTTTATCTGCATTAGTAAACTAGTGCTAATTGTAACGGGGACCGTTACAGATGTTCCCCAAACGCTCCCCAACTCCCTTTTGGTGCCCTATTCCCTGTAAGCTTCATTAAATCAGACAAACTCTATGCATTTGAGACTTTAACAACGCTTACCCAGAAGTGTATGTACCAAATTCAGTCAAATTTTAGCATTGCTCACGTGCGCATGTGAATGCATGTGCGTAATGACCATATCATCTTGTCTACACAATATATATATTTTGATATACTAAATATTAAAGTATTTAATCCAAGAGTATCAAAAACTATGATCATTCAAGTGTATATTTGATTTTACTCATTTCACGTGCACGCACGTGCATACATGAGCATGGGGACCATACCTTCTTGTAGAAGTCCATTACATCTATCCATGTTCTAAATTCCACCCCATTTGGTTGAAAACCAAAGGAGTTATAGCTGTTTAAATTTTCAGCCAATCAGATTGCAGTGCACATATACGCACGTGTATGCATGTGCATGTTGACCATACCTTCTTGTAGAAGTTTATTATATCTATCTATGTTCCAAATCCCATCCTGTTTGGTTGAAAACTAAGGGAGTTATAGCTATTTAAAGTTTAAGCCAATCAGATTGCAGCGCACGTGCATGCACGTGTGTTCATGATAATTGCTATATATCACGTTGTAGGATATCATAATGTATGGCTATGTTCAAAATTTCAAAAGATTTCGTCAAAAAACAAGAAAGATATTGAGACTTTAGTTTCAGCCAATCAGAGCGAAGCGCACGTGCATGCGCGTGAGATCTTGCTATTTTGACCATGTCATATTGTCTATGCTACTAATATATCCTTATATTATGAGTTTCAAAGCATTTCATCAAAAATGTAAAAAGTTACGCGTATATCAATTAAATCGGTCATTTCACGTGTTGCACGTGCACGCTCTTGCAAGCACGTGCGCGCAAAATGACCTTCATTCCGCAAATTTACATAACATGCCTACTGACCCTAAAAAGGTTTTACCTAAGTCGGATGTGTAGTTTACAAGATCATTCCCGGACAAAAAAGTACCCAGGAAGAAGAAGAAGAAGAAGAAAAATAATAATAATAATAAGAAACAGAGTAAAAACAATATGTTCCCCAACTTCGTTTGGGGAACATAATAACGTCATCCGATAAGATAAGCTTATCAAACAACTACATGTATACGAGTGAATTTTGCTTAAATACAATGATTCATTCGTATCTTTGTGCATTTAAACGTTTTAAGTATAAATCAGTTTAAGGTGATGCAACCTTTCACCAAATAAGGATTAATTCTTTTCTGAAAGTATTTTCTAGGGAGGTAATTTAAAACTTAGGTACTTTTTTCTTTACATTCAGATACTAGAACGAAATTCAAGTCCAGGATTTTTACTTACAGTGTGATAACACTTTTTTTGACGCAAAATATGTACAAAATACGTAAGAATTAATATGAAGTGTTTGGGATTTTCTACGGAACAATAAAGGCTTATCTCTATATTTCAAAATATTTTTATAAAAATTGAAATTATTTTCCACTAGCACAGTTATTTTTGCAGTCATGTGCCTGTAAAGTTGAATTTGACAAAGTAAACACTTTTAAAGAACGATTAGTTGATTTGCCAGTATTCTATAAAGGAAATAAATGGTAAAGAATAATTTATGATCAAAGTTGAATAATATCTCGGAGGATTTAATTAAAAAATACTAAAAGGATACATTGTATGTCCGAAAAGCGCCAAGAATGTTCATATAATTCTGAAACTGTACATTTGTAAAACTTCGATGAAAGTTAACTGAAATTTATATGGAATTTCGTGACTTTTTTTCTTCTGCAAAATTTACATTTTATTGCCAATTTTGCAGGAAATGTTTATAATTTGTAATCGTAATGAGCAATATATAAAACACAGAGAAGCCCATATATACAGTGGGGGCCTGAGATCTGTATGTATAGTAGTATTAATCCCATTAATTTTCTATATTTCTTGGATTAGTAAATTAAGACGTATACATTTCAGACTCAAACAAAAGTAAACTTAAGACGGTTACTACGTTTTAATAAAATAAAAAAACCATATTTTACTTCAATATTCAAGGCACTTAAAAGAAAAAGAAACTGAGATGGTTATGAAATAGTCAACTATAAGAGAATTTGAATGACTTGTAGAAATATTTACTTTAGGCAATTAAAAGTGCACGTTCTTAATCTATAAATAGAAAAATCTTTAATGTAGACATCACAAATTTACAAGCTTTGGCCGATGTAGACATGGGGTGGGAAAGTTGATTTACGTAGGTGCTATGCGTTCCTCAACTCCGATAGAATCTTGGAGTAACAAAAGGACCTCCCAGAGCTGTTTGATGCTTGGATTTTCAAAAGAAGTTGACTCTTTTGTTTTAAAGCTTAACATGTTTTCCGTGACTTCCGTGGTTTTTATTTTGTATTGTGAGTAATAGAACCGATTAAACCTGGATCAAGTTTTCCCTGAAACGTATATATGTGAAGTCGTAATTTTTTTCCCGGAATTCATCGAATTCAAAAACTCTGTAGATCCTTTCAAACCTATACGATATTTTGCGAATGCTTTGTCATGCAGTGTTAATTTCCGTTGATGTAAGATGTTTTTGTTTGGTAAATAAATTTGTAATTGATTTTATACTGTTGATGGCTTTGACCATAAAAGTGAACATAAAATATATAAAACAAGTACATATAAAAAATGTCTTTGATTAGAAACATCTGTAGTTGCGAGTATTATATCAGTTAATGAACTTTTTTGTACCAGAATCTTTTGCTTCAATCAAAGATAATACATAATCCTAGTACATTCAACTAAACAAATTGCATATAAAATTACAGAGCCTAAATGTTGTTCACTTTTTATTTAAATTTTAAGGCTTAGATGTACTTGTGTGTAAAAGTCCCAGACTCAATCGTTTAGTAAACCATTTACACCTGATACCCGTAGTTAACCTTGTGTAATACACATTTTAAATCCACAACAAGGAAGCAAAGACTTGGCAACAGTAAAATCCATCTGAAAGTGTAAAAAATATCAAAGGGCAAATGTTATATCAAATAAGATCAAACTATCAAGGACCTGACCTACAAATGAAGTTACTATGCGGAAAACTGGGCCGAAAATTGATAGATGTCAAAACTATACACACGATTATTAATTGTCAATAATTACTGAACTTGTTCAGTATTTCTAAACATCCGATGACATTTCCAATCCATATGCTATTGGCCAATTGAAGAACTGCCAGGGAACCTGTCTCTTAGTGTGAAGGCCATTGTTCGAGTTCAAAACAAATCGTTAACATAGAAAATGATATACAGTGTCAAATGAAAACCACAGTTCTACAGATCATATTGCAGGCTCAAAGTCTGATAGTAATAATTTGTAGCGGTTGTAAATGATGCTGGCTGCGACATTACATAAAGCCCATAGCAATGTTTATGAATACATAGACATATTCCATTGCAATATGACCTTCTAGGGAACACTTACAAAGGGATCCGGAAAATATTGTAGACTAGGGTAAATTATCTTGTAGTCTACAACGAAGACGCCATATGCATACCGATAGAAATGCAAAGAAATAAAAGTATAAACCGATGCCAAGAGCCAACATTTTTTCGACACGATGAATTGTTAGAGTTTTGAGTAACGCGGATGCCAGTTTTGTTTGGTACTACGTTATGTTATATGCATCTATTTCCTCGTGAAATGTTCCATTTATGCACGTATCATGATATGACATTTTGTAAACAAATGGCATCACCCTGTCACTGGTGTTTTTGTACAACACATTCGCCGAGAAAAGGTTATCCAAAAAATTATGAACAGATAGCACGACCTCTCACTTTATCAAAAATAGTTGAAAACATGAATGAAGAGATGGAATTTGCACCATGCTACGTGTAAGGTCGTTTCGATCATAAGTGCAGATTTGTTTTTGTGCAGCCTTCACCCATTTAATCTTCAAAAATTATTTGAAAAGAAACCGCACGATACATGGATAAGAATTACTCGTGAGTTTGTGAAAACAAAAAACCTTCTTTTTTTTTCGTAATATATTAATATGCCCTAATTCTAATCTAAAAGCTTGAAGGAGACACAATACTGGAATTTGAT
This sequence comes from Saccostrea cuccullata, assembly GCF_032062105.1. Classification (NCBI taxonomy): domain Eukaryota; kingdom Metazoa; phylum Mollusca; class Bivalvia; order Ostreida; family Ostreidae; genus Saccostrea; species Saccostrea cuccullata. The sequence goes on from NW_026925048.1 coordinate 161,074, forward strand.
TCCATGAAAGTACATGTAACTTTTCTTCGTATATGTATATAAAAAAGAACAAAGTTCAAGTTGATTGTACGCCTTAATTCATTTTAATGTTCTTTGGAAACAGTTGCAAAATCTAGTGCTTGATTTACAAATTGAACCAAGTTTGAGAATTTATTTTCAGGTAGTTAATACATGACATATTTTTATGCGCCGGGATCGAAAGATCCGAGGCGTATATTGTTTTTGTCCTGTCTGTCTATCTGTTTGTCGGCAAACTTTAACCTTCGCCATAACTTTTTAACCATAAAGATAGAGACTTCATATTTGGTATGCATACTCCACTAATTAAGTTCTTTCAAATGACACCAAGAACAATGACTTTGTGACCTTGACTGTGACCTATATGCTAAAAATAGTTTTCTCTGCCAACTTTAACCTTCGCCATAACTTTTGAACCATAAAAGATAGAGATTTCATATTTGGTATGCATACACCACTGATTAAGCTCTTTTAAATGACACCATGATCAATGACCTTGTGACCTTGACCTATACGCTAAATATTATAGTTTTTTTGCCGGCAAACTTTAACCTTCGCCACAACTTTTGAACGAAGAAAGATAGGGACTTCACATTTGGCAAGTATACTCCACTAATTAAGCTCTTTCACATGACACCAAGGTCAATGACCTTGTGACCTTGACTGTGTCCTATATGCTAAAAATAGCTTTTTTGAACCTTCACCATAACGTTTGAACCATGAGAGATAGAGACTTCATAATTGGTTTGCCTGAGAGATAGAGACTTCATAATTGGTTTGCCTACTTCACTAATCAAGTCCTTTCAAAATAACACCAAGGTCAATGACCTTGTGACCTTGACTGTGACCTATATGCTAAAAATATGTTTATTTTAACTTTGTTGCCACCGGTGTTACAACGCACTTTGAAAAAAAATTTCAAAGTGCGTTAAATTTGGGACCAAATTAACGCACTTTGAAAAATAAAATTTCTTTTCAAAGTGTGTTAATATCGACCATATTAACGCACTTTGAAAAAAATAAGACTCAGTATGATTTGGTCAATATTCTTTCGTCGGTAGCAAATTGAAAGAGGGTCCTCTTTTAATTTGCTACCGACGGCTATGTACAATACGCTGCATTTCATATCCGGAAATATGCATAGCATTTCCGACATTTTTTAAATTTCATTTTCGACATTTTTTGTTTTCATTTCCGACATAATTTTCTTTTCATTTCCGGAATTTACCTGTGCGGCAATTCAATGTTTTCTAAGTAAAAGAAAATGGAATTTTAAAAGTATTTATACCAAAATCTGAATAAAAAATAAAAATATAAAAATCTGTACATATATGCATACATGTATCACTAAGTCTAGGTAAAAGTGTTCAATGAGCATAAAACTTTTTCACCACATTTAATGTGCACTAAATTAAATTTCAGTGACAGCACCATACTTATGTCCAAGTCACTGATAGATTTACAAAATTGGATTTCAATGATTTATTTATGATTTAATCCTTTAAATTTTTCATAAGTAAAGTTATCAAATCTGTTAATATAGGTACTACTTTGAAAAATGTCTGAAATGAAAACAAAAAAATGTCGGAAATGAAAACTAAAAAATGTCAGAAATGAAAACTAAAAAATGTCGGAAATGAAAAGTTGATAATTACCAAAAATTCCGGAATTGAAATGCAGCCGTACAATACATGTATAAGAAATAAAAAAGAGTTGGGCTGAGAGACCTTCTACTTGTCTTCTCTTTGTTCTCAATGAGGTTAAATGAGTACATGTAAACTAAATTAAAACTTTTTCGAAAGAAGTAAGTATTACAAATTGATTCTTTCAATCACTAAAATATTAAGCATAAATTTTTTGGTTTAATACGTATTTTTTCAAAATGCGTTAAATGTTCCCATGGTAAAAATGTTTACAGGTATGTACATACTTAACGCACTTTGAATTTTTTTTTCAAATTCGTTGAGTGTGTCCCAAATTTAACGCACTTTGAAAAAAAATTTCAAAGTGCGTTGATTTTGTCCCAATTTTAACGCACTTTGAAAATCTTTTCAAAGTGCGTAATTTTTTCGAAGTGCGTTGCCACACACCGGGCGCATAGTGTTTCATAAACACATTTTGTTTAAAAACTTTTCAAGCTGGTATTCCTTATTCTAGGAACAAGGAAAACGTAGTGCTTATTTTTTTCAGTTTTCAAAGCCTATTAGAAACGACAAAATCAGTACCTATAGTTGCATATTGATAAGTGGATACACAAGGACATACTAAATGTACATGTAGCAAACATGTCATTGTATGTTACATTTGAGTAACTAATTTATATCAAATCTTTTAAAAAAAAATAATCAAAAATATTAGTCGACGTTTGGCGCAGCGGTAGAGCGTTTGCTCTAGAGTTGCAGAATAAGGAGTTGATCCTAATGTCGCGGGTTCGAATCCTTCTGTCGAATAAACCGAGGTCCCTTGTGGCAGCAGATGCTGGCACGAAGAAGATCGCTCATTGCTCAATGGCTTTGAGTGCTGAGTATAGGTAAAAAAAAGTTCTCAACCTGCAAGTGCTCTATCTGAGGGAAAATTTCTCGAGAGGGACGTAAAACAAATTCCGTAATATATTAGGCACAAGAAAACATGTGGCCTCTTACCGCTTCAACTACATATACTTTTTATTGCACAGATCGACCTTAAGACCAAAAATGTTCCTCTATACACTGGAAAGTGACTGCTAAGACACCGTTCTTATAAATATGTAAAGATTGTTTGGTTGAAATCATTTATACGGAAGCGTATCAGTGCAAATTAACTTTTTTTTAAGTTGGATATTCCAACTTTAACATCGGCTTTTTCATCTTCAAAGTTAATAATTCCAATTTTAATCTTGGCTTTTCTAACTTTAAAGTTGGAATTTCTAACTTTAATCTTTGTATAGATTGTAGCTTTTTTTAACTTTCTAACCTTTTCTTTATTTTTAAAATTAATTTTTAAATGCATTAATCTCCAATTAAAATTAAATGACCCTATATTTATGTCCATATTATGTAATTTTTATAGAAGATATAGTAACATATTAACATACATGTAAAATATAGGGAGATAACGAACAGAATTAAGCTTTTAAGTCCATTAAACGATATTAAATTGGAGCAGAGCAAACACTACCTCCAAAACATCAGAGGCTGGATAAGGTGCCATGGAGGAGTGAACACCCCCTGCTGACCGATCAGATCCGCCGCGTGCTCCTTGTCATGCAAAAATTCGTGGACAATGTGTTAAGTAATTTAAGTCAGACCAAAACTGTAGGAGTAGCATTTTGAAAGTATTTCACAGAAATTTCTATTTGTAGTAGCCGCAGCAACACCGTTCATCGAAATCAAAAACCGATGCATAGATTATCTATTTTAGCGAAGTCTACTTGTGTGCCAAGATATATTGAAATCAGACTAAAACTGTAGGAGTAGTAGCATTTTTAAAGTATTTCACAGGAAATTCTATTTTTAAAAACAAAGGCAACACCGTCCATCGGAATCAAAACCCGATAAACAGAATTATATATCTTAGTATACTATAAGTGTATGCCAAGTTACATTGAAATCAGACCAAAACTTTGGGGGAGTACATGTAGCATTTTGAAAAATTGTTTACAGACAGACGACGGACACATTACTATCGCAAAAACTGATTAAATTAAAAGATCTTATGGTCCCTGACCAGTAGAGCTAAAAATTGTGAAGTTGCTCTCTCCCGACCGACCGACTTAAAATTCCCCGACTCAAATCTTTTCTTTTTTTTTAATTTCTGGACACCAAAATTTAATTTTTTTTATTCCTCACGTCCCGTCAGCAAAGATGTTTAATTTTTGGGAAAAAAGATTTTCCATCTACCTACCGACCCAATAATTTTACCCTGAGTCTGGAGCGGGCAAACAATATTTTAAAGATGGTCTTACAGGTTAGATATGAATGCATGCAAACCTTTTTTTATTCTCACTTTCTCCTCTCTGCATCTCTCTTTCAAAAAAATTACAATTTATAATATAAAGTACTAGTATCTAAATATGAAACAGATGTGTCAGATTCTATGGTATCTTATATTTCAAGCTCGCCGGTATATATCATGTGGACATGTGGATTGAAATAACCATTGTTAGTTGACAATATCTATATAAATGTCGAATTGAATGCCAAAGCAAGCTGTTTTCTTTTTTGTACAAGAGAAAATCTGCTTCCATATGAATACAAAAAGAGGCCTGCTACGTAAATGAGAGCATTTTAAAAATCATGCACAGTCAAGAATAGTCCGAAATATCTGACGATTTCCTGGCTTTTACGATTTTGATATTGTGTGTGACAGGGAAAACGTCAGAACTGGCGCCATTACGAAAACTGGGAATTCACCGTCTCTAACTGGAGTTGATTGTCAAAATTTGTGAACCGAATTTGTCGAACTGAAAAGTTATCAATAGAAAAATGTTTTAAGAGCTCACCAATATCGATGAACCGAAAATGAATATCCATATTTCGATACAGGTCTTGCAATATTTTAAAATGCACAAAATTAATACAAGCCTCGACACCTCTGATAAATTGTCTTCATCGAACTGTATATTTTTTTTAATGAACCATGCAAACGATGTTTGTTAGTACTAAAAGTATTGTACTATTGATAATTTGTGAGGTTGATATTTAATTCCGTTTGCAACTATCCAAAATATACCCGAGAATGCAGCCCTTAGTTGGATTCACAGTTTTCGTACTGGCGCCGGTTCTAACGTGTTGCTGGCACATAAAATATCGAAATCGTGAGAAAAAACAGGAAAACGTCAGATGTTTCGGACAAACTCAAGAATATAGAATGTTGAAATGAGATTCAACAAACGTGTCCATAGTATATGACATACGAAAAAAATTCCATTCTCTCATCATAATATATAATGAATCATAAAAAAGCAAGATGAGTCAAATTAACTTCAAAGTATATGAACAAAACGCATTCAGTCCAAAACGCTGGAAAAGTCAAGATTAAAGTTGCAGTATTCAAAGTTGAAATATACATTAGATAAATATTTATTCCTCCTTTTTAGAATTTATACCTAGGTTAAAAATAGGCAAATCCAAACAAAAAATCAGACAATAATTATATTTTGTAATGGAGAAAAATAGGATGTCCATCTTAACATAAACATTGTTCACGACCCAAGTTCTGGGTGCTTTCAGAGAAATATGTCGAATCGTTATTTTTGCTAAACCTTAGTTATGATAGAGCACTACTGGAAGCTAATACTTGGCACATAGTTTGCTTATGATCTGAGGATGTGTCATGACCTTGCAAAAGGTCACTTGGGCAAGATCATTGCTGGCACAAACTGTAAGGTCTGTAACTTTGTTAAAGAGAAACATATTTGATGAGGAGATTGCAGCAGGTGATGTCAGTTTTAATATTTTGCTGGCAACGAAAATATTGTGCTTGCACAGTCGCTAGGTGTTTCAATTTGCCAAAAAATATGCATGTGCACAGTTTGTATATACTAATATCTTGCATGATTTTCCTTCAAAATATCAAGTACACGTCAGATTAGAGTTTAAATATGTCTATAGCCTCTTTTGTGGAAAGTCGGTTATCATCTGATCTGTCTTCTTTTACATTAATTACTTCCTATTGTTCCAAGGACAATAGTTGTTGTCACCAATGGCTCGGTAGTAGATATGAAAACACTTTGAAATAATCCGTGTCGTGTTGTGTCGAAGCAAAAGTGTCTCCTTTTTTCAAATATTGATTGTATCGTCCCTCAAAAATCCGTCAATTTTTTTTTACAAGAAACATTATAATCAAATCTACATGTACTATGTTACATATGCTCATACTTTAAGAGCACAGGTGCACCTGCTGCCCCCCCCCCCCCCTTCCCTAAGCGAACAATTAAAACATCTCAACATTTAAACAAATTCTAACATTATTGCATTTTTTTTTTATTTTTTAAGCCGAAAACCCGAATAATTGATATTTCATTTGATCAGGTGACCAGGTCTAGTCATGACTTGCTATCTGCTTTTGCAGAAAGTCACTTAGTTTTTGTCATATTGTCTTTCTGACATATTTCCTATTTATCAATAAAAATAAATAGAAAATATGTCAGAAAGACAATATCATACCTTCAAGGAACTAAAACTGTTCGTTATATCATGCTGGTTTTCTTTGCACTTCAAAATTTTGAGTCGGATGGATATCTTAAAAATTTTGATTTAATAAATAGCTGCAATAGTAATTTTCAGCTATACTGGTCTACTGGTCGGTGTTGCTGTGGTTTCTAAAAATAGAAATTTTACAGTCCTACAGGTTTGGCACACAAGTAGACAACACTACGATACATAATTACCGGCCGCCAGGAGGCGGTCGGTTATATGATATGAAAGTTTTAAGTCGCCGTGCGTTTCTGCGGAGTTGGAACAATTTGAATAAAAAATATTTAACATTCATGTTATAGAATATTAAGAAAGATTTTTTAAATGTTAAACAAAAACGCACAATAATCATGAATTTAAAATTTTATAAATAATGGGTTAAATGTTTCATCCAATCCTGATTGACAAACTCCGACGTAACTGAAGTGCGGAGAAATAAGCACACTTGTTGGGCATAGTCTAAAGCAAGGGCCGCGTTATGTACATGTATAAACAAATTTACTTTCTCTTCAACAGGACTTGTTGAATAAATAATTTAAAATGACGTGTAAATATAAATAAACAATGTACTTTTAATACGGAAAGTTTTCAAAAATATGACTTAACCTTAGTTTATTATCAGACAGAATATTAGAAGATTTTTCTCCAACAGACAAGGACAAATCGCGTTTTACAATATGCCAAGCTTTTTCCCACCATATATCACACCAAAACAAGAGAGAGAAAAAATGTAGGGGGGGGGGATCTAGAGGGAATTTGGGGGTTCAACATCCTCAAGCGAGCGAGGAGCCGCACATAGTTGTTACGTTTTATTTAAAGTTAAACTATCTCTAGTTAGATAAGTTTAAACGTTAGTTTTGATGGTTAAGTATTAAAACTTCTTAAACATCAAATTCGTTAGTACAAATGAAACTGAGTGCGGGGACGCAGAGGACTATGAGTAAGTTGCTTAAATACATTGTACATGTAGCAATGTACAGGTATTATGTACTGAAGAAAACCCACACAATGTTTAATGTCACAGGGATATATATTAACAGATAAATATAAGAATTTAGTTTCTAACTGTATTATGAAAGAATTAACTAATTGGTTTGCGGCCGATTTTTGACGCTTGCGTCAATATGTTTCTTGTTCTGTATATATATGTTTTTGATTTCGAGGAACGGTGTTGCCGTAGTTACTAAAAATAGAAATTTTACAATTCTACAGTTTTGGTCTGTAGGACTGTAAAATTTCTATTTTTAGTAACAACAGCAACACTACTCCAAATACAGTTTTAGACTGTTTATAATATAATGTGGCATGCAAGTAGACTACACTGAGATACATAATTTTCTTTGATGAATGTTAAAGTTGAAAAATATTTTAAAATTTTTTACAAGCTATTCCTACAGTTGTAGTCTTATTGCAATATATTGCCACAAAAAGAGACTTAATCAAGGATCGTTATTCCATTTCTTGCTGTTGTAAAGTTTCAAGTCCCATCTGCTACTTTTCTCTTCCTTTGTTATAATTAAGTACAAACCAGTAGAGCTTCAGTCTCAACAAAGACTTCTGGTTAAATATTGAATTACAAGACATAAAAGTTTTATAACACATTTAGGATTTTTCAAAAATTATATTCTGAATTAAGTATTTAAAAAAATTATGGCAAGTCACGTTTAATTTTAAGTTATTACAGTTCCAGCAAGCCAAAAAGTACGTGTAGAGATTGGTAAAAGTGCAGATATTAATTAACAAAAAGAAAACACTTAAAAGTTCAGAGAGTTGAAAAATTCTCTCTGACATGTCATGGAGCATGAATGTAAATAAATCATAAATCCTGGCTTTTGAACAGAAATGCTGCAAAACAACTGTTTGTCCATTGAACTACCTTTCCTCGCCCGCATGGAACAGTGGTTAGAGCGTCTACTCAAAAGTCGCGAATAAGGAGTTGATCCTTACGTCCCGGGTTCGAATCCCACTAATCCCACTGTGGGACGTGGATGTGCGAAAAAGATCACTTACTGCTCAATTGCCGTAAGTGCGATGTATAGGACAAAATTTGCAGCTCTCCATCGGCAAGTGGTGGCGTCTCCATCTAATTAAAAAAAATTCTCGAGAGGGACCTTAAACAACGGACAAACAAACCACCTTTCCACTTAGCTTTCTGCCCATTAAATGGTTAAGAATTGTTGGAACTGTGAAATCGCGTTTAAAATGAATTTTTTTTAAAAATCCTTAATTGTACATTTGTAATGAGGCAGTAAAATGTATATCCTGAATCAACAAGCTCTTCTTTTTTCCATAATGGGGGGGGGGGCAAAAACTTTTTAAATGAGCTTGATTTTATAATAAATTTGATTATGGAATATTCCGTCCACCTGGTCAATGCATAGACTTCACAGCGGTCGTGGCCGTTCGACGTGGAAAGCTTTATCATCCTAGGCATCTGATCCCACCCCTAGAATTTCTTAGATTCCTTGTATTCTCCGCTCACGGAATCTTCTTGTATTGTAAATTTTCTGGGGATTGATCACTTTTCGTTACCATCACTTTTATCATACACCACTCCAGATTTTAAGTATCATTATACTTTTGGCAAATTAGTTTCTTTTCTACCAGGAACGTTCTTAAAGTAAATATCAGTTATTTTAATTTACCCCTTTGAATTTCTGAAATGAGACTGGTGATCTGCATGCATCTGATGTTTTTTTTTCCTGTCTGTCGCCCTCGTTGTAATAATAGACGTATATTACCAGAAAACAAAAAATTATACTAATATTAATTATGCCGAAATATTAACATTCCTATGAAAAATATTTTTAGTATAAGAGCATTCAGCATGATATTCAGTGGTATTTCAAGGAAATCAGTGTGAAAATTTATTGGCCCCATTTGTCACTTAAATCTGATTGCGGGTTCAGACATTAAAACGAAGATAAAATTAACTTATATGGACCAACGAAAACCGTTTTCCTAGGAAGGTCTGTGCCTTTATTCTGGGTCATTTATATTACAGACTATGGCTTAATTTTGTCCATCCTCCGATTGTTTTTTTATTTTTGGTTTCTTTTGTCTGAAGGAACGTTGATTTAATTTGTTTGCAAGCCAATTTATTATACATAAAGATTTTTCTCGTGATTTAATCATGACGTTTATGTACGTTGTTAAACGATCCTTGATTTCTACATAAATAAAATAAAAAATACATCCCATTCACAAAGACTTGGAAAAATCATGAATGAATGATAAAACAGGAGTTTTATGTTGCTATCGAGAGAAAGATTATTTTCAAATTGATTTTGATGCAGAGGAATGTAATATATTTCTAATATGTCAGGCGGTGTTTTCTGAATATCTTTTTTGCTTGTGTTTGAAATAAATCAAAACAAATTTTCGAGAGATTTTTTTTTTTGGAAATGTTCATATTTTTAACATTAAAATTCCCTTTTATGAAATGTACAACGCAAACCTTTTTTTTTATTTGAAAACAAAATAATTATACATTTTTAACTCCTTAAAAATTAAAGAAATATTTAAATCTTCTTTACTTAGGATATAAAGCAGACAAACCATTAAAATGATTTTAATAAGTGATTTACCATTGACCGAAATAGTGAAATGTATAACCCATGGGTTTAAGGTTGAAGGGGACAAACTGGGGTTATGATTAAAGTGAGCAAGTTGTGCCCTCTAAATAAATGACCTAAGCCCCAGGGAGCGACTAAGGTGCTTACATGTATATATATAGAAAATGCTATATATTTTACTACTATAATAAGCACTGAGCAAAATCCATGCAAACAAGACCATGGATTACCTGGGGGCATTGATATGTAAATAATTAAAAGTGTCAAGTGATAGCAGTGATCCTAACAATTGGTATGAACGTCAATTTGACTCGGTGAAAGATTGTTTTTGGTGTTAAGGTCATTGTATCGACAATAAAACTTGCGAAATGACGATTTTAAACGAAACTCTTTATATTCTTGTTTTACCAACTTGTTTGTCAATAACTTACATGTACCATGTTTTAGAAATTTATTATACGTTGACCGTGCTCTTGCTTATCGATTTAACTGAGAGATATAAATTCCGTTTGCAGGTTATAAGGCAATATTGCTGCATAAATAAGGGAAGTTGACGATTGAAATATTTGGAAGTCATCACGTTTATCATAAAGCGTGTTTTAGGTTACGATTCATCTCCTTTTTTTAAATACCTAATTATGAAACAGATGTGTAATACTCTGTGGTACCTTTTATATTAAGCTCACTGGGATATATCTTGTTGACATTTTATGGAAATAACTATTGTTAATTGAAAATACGTCGTCGATAAATCTAACTGTCGAGTTGAAGACCACAGCGAGTGTTTTTTTTTCTCGTGTATAAGATTTTGAAAAAATTCTGCTTTATACGAATACAAAAATAAGTCTGCTAATAACAGGCCACAATAGGTATCCATGGGAATTCCACCAATTTAAATGAAGACACGGTCTCTGAAAAACTCATAGACATTGTCAAACAGAAATTCAAGAATTTTTTATATCATTTTTAGAATACTTATAACTCTGTTCAATCAGAATGTTTTTAACCAGAATAAAATTTGCAAATGTCTGATGACAATGTCAAATTTTTTATGAGTTCAAATTTATTGAAAAAGCAGCTGTCAATGATATCAAAAAGTCTTTTATGAAATGTTTATACCTAAGCTGATGTTCTATAGTGGGACTTAGATGATCATTGATCACCATATAATATAACAACTTTTTTTACTCCGTAGTTATATGATAAATAGTTACAATTTTTATGAATATATCATTAAAATTAAAAGTCTAACTAATTTTCAAATTCAGTGTCATATTGAGTTACTTTTGTCATAGGAAGACAAGGAAAACCAAAAAAAAAAAAAAAAGGACCTAGATCTTTTGTTTGTTTGTGTGTTTTTATTTGTTTGTTTTTTTTCTATTGAAACTACATTGTACTTGTCTTTGAGTTAAAAAAGGTACGTGGCCCTCAAAATGAACTTGAATTTTCATCATTTAATAGTATATAATGACATGTTTTTGAATTGACTCAATGGTTCTCGGGGTAAAATAGATTCGATAGGCAAAAATGAACTTAAAACATATAGATGTAGCTAAAAGTACAGTTTATGTAGGCCATATATAATCAGAGGATTTTGATGATAGATTATCAACACTGAATGTCAAGATGAACCTTTAATATATGTTTTTACACTTACACGCCTATATTTTTCTTGAAAGTGAAGAGAAGCATTGTGATAAAGAATATCAAGCCAACCATCGCCCTTCCTATCACGTGGTCAAGGAATGGCGATTACTTCTGTTGAAAAACTGATATCCTCAAGGTATCATTAAATTTTTCAGATGATCTTTTAAACAGGCGTATTATATGTTGCAACACTTAATATACTCTTATAAAGGCTTGGTGTAAAATACGGAGGATGGAGTCTCCAAAATGGAATGGGATGGAGCTTCCCGTGTCAGATGATGCAGGAGGCGGAGCATTTTGTTGCAATTTTAGCACTTGCTTATAAGATCTGACAATTTAATGGTTATCTTTTTGTGAGATCTCATTGAAGTATCAGATTATCCAAACAATTAATATTTCTTTGAATTTGGCCGAATGAATCTATTTCATCCCCAAACTCGATTTTGTGTAAACTATCGGACAATATCTTTTGGATTACGTAATGAGTAACAGCTAGGAAACTTTTTAATTTCCACATGTCAACAAAGGGAACATCTTTTCTTTTAATTATTTTTTTTAAGATAACAGAGACTGAATTAAACAGGAACAACAGTAACATTCTCCTTAAGCGCATTTCTATCAACAAAATAAGATTCAGACCAAAAATGATCTTTAAATATCTCAAACGAAAGGGGAATGCAGTCTGTGCTTGTAATTTAAATTTTATTAGATAACATATGCTGATTACAACAGAAACATAGCTAAGATTTACTAGTATGTCCCGTACTGCTATCCCAAAGTAACTCAAAAGTCTTGAAATTGACAAAGAGGCCCCATTCCTTGCACTCTGTGACACTCCATTTCGGAGCCTGCCTTCTCCACATTTTACACCAAGCCTCTTATAAAACAGGATAGCGACTCTTTCAAAATCCACGCCTGTTTTTAGTTTTTGTTTGAAATAAAATCGAAGTTTGCTTTCGCAATTAAGGACAGAATGTTCTTTAAGAAGCTTTGCGATAAGAATAATCTATTTTTGGAGACCTTACGGCACTGTTTGGTTTCATTCCCTCGTTTCGTAAAATAACACATAATGGAAAAAAAATATAAGAAAACTTTTTCCTACCGATTGATAGTTACCTTTTTGATAATGCATGTTTACAAAACTAATGCTCGTTGGACCTACTTTCTGGTGCAGGGTTTTCTGGTGCAAGGTTATGTATGTCATGATACTGGTCTTCAGCTCATTATTTTCTCCTGTCAGACTTTAAGAATTAAGTTTATAGATTTTCAGCATTGCATGTCAAGATAAACTCTAATTCACACTTTCTTGTCCTAAACGCCCATGTTTTTTCTTAAAAAGTGAAGGGAAGCATTGTGATAAGGATATCAAGCTAACCTTCGTCCTCCCTATCACGTGATCAAGAAATGGTGAACATTTCAAGTAAGAGTCAATATCCCGAGATGTATGTAATATGAAGTTAAGTACAGAAATATAAGTAAATTATTATAATTATGTGGTCCACAGACACACTATTTAGTTCAAATTTATACCTGCTTATTAAAATGCATCAGTCAGTTTATCACTTTATGATTTGGATTTAGTAATCAAAGATTAGGAGGCATATAGATTTGCCCTCTCTATTATTCTTTCTATCTGTATGTCTGCAAAGACTTTAAACTTGCCAAATCATTTATTAGTTGGAGCTTTGGCTTTCATATTTGACGAATGAATTCCTTGTAACAAGACCTTTATAATTTTGACCTTGCAATTTGACCCACTTTTGCAAAATTTTACCAAACATTAACCATGGTCATAACTTTTGAAAAGTTGGTGCTAGGACTTTCATTCTTACTTCTGTGTATCCCTTGTTGTGAAACTTTTCCTTCTGTACAGATATTTACCTTGACTTTCCAGTTTGACCACCTTTTTTAAAAACTAAAATCTTTGCCATAACATTTGAACAGTCAGTGCTATGACTTTCATATTTCACAAGTGTATTCCTTGTGGCAAGGCCATCTCTAGGGTATTAGCAATTAAATCTCACTGAGCTTTACGTTCTTTGGAATTTGGCCTACTTTTAAAGAACTTTAGCATTTGTCACAATTTACATGTATAAATGGTTGGTACAAGAGTTTTTATTATATTTTACAAGCGTATTTCTTGTGACAGAACCTTCCTATAGGTTCCAACAATTTTGAACTCTCAGGGGAGTTTGCCCTATATTTTGAAAACCTTCAAGGGTCATGATTTTGAACAGTTGATCCTGAGGTTTTCTTATTGCACAGGTGTTTTTCTTATAACAATATCTTTCTTTGAGTTTCGTTGTATTTGATCTCTTCATCTTGTCTTTGCAAGTTGACTTGCATTTGAGAAGTTTTATTTTTTCATAACAAAACTTGGCACACGTTAAGAAAACATAGTTTGAGGTGTTACTTGTATTGTTTGCGAAAGAATTTTTTTTCTTAATATGTACAAGTAGATTTCTAGATGGACTGACGTTTAGTTTTTAGGTGAACATGTATGGCAAGCCATTTTGCTATTTATTTGGAAAAGAAAATTTATCTTTAAATTACAGAGATATCTCTCATTTTAGAGAGATATCTCTTAAAAATAGAGATATATCCCAAGTTAAAAAGATATCTCTTATTTTAAAGAGATATCTCTCTGAGAAAAAGATGTCTCTTAAACTTAGAGAGATAGCTCTTATACTTTGAGAGATATCTCTTTTACCTATTTATATAAGAGAGATATCTCTATCGCTTGAACAGATATCTCTTTCTTATTGAGAGATATCTCTTCCCTGAAAGAAGAAATCTCTGAACCTTAATGAGATATATCTTTCACCTAGAGAGATATCTCTTTTACTTTGAGAGATATTTTTCCAAGTTAAAGAGATATCTCTCTTAGTTTATGTTAAGAGATATCCCTCAAAGTGAAAGCGATATCTTTCAAAAATGTCCAAAAGAGATATCTCTCAGACAAAAAGCATGTTTTAAATCGATAAAATTGCAGTCCCTAATTCATTTTCACGCGGATCAAATTCATAATTTTGCCAAAAATACAAATTCTTTTATTCGAGATGCTAAATCATGAACGATTTTTTTCCCCATTTCATTACTGATAAAATTGTTTAATCGATACGGAAGAGCTTGCTTTATTTACGAACAATTCCGAAAACAAAGCGAAGTATCGACAAACAAGTTGAAGAAAAGTGGATATCAACAGTTTCTAGTTCTATGGTAAATACAATGCCCTTGTCAGTAATTACAATCTATCATAAAGTCGAATGCTGATTGACGTTTTTCATTGTTGGAACATTATTTACATATACAATTTAAATGATATTGAAGATGAATTTCATTTTTCATTCATTTGTCCAGTTTTTCACGATTTAAGGGATAAGTTCAGCAAACATTACTACTCCCGAAGACCAAGTGTCTCCAACGTAATACAACTATTCTGTAGTACAAATACCAAAGATGTAAATCAGTTGGGGAAATATATATATCATGCTAATAAATTACGAATGGAATGTTTAAATCAATTAGCTAAATAATAAAATGTATGTATTACTAGTTGGTAAGTGTATAACATGTTATTGTACTGTGTATGTAATTGATAAATACAATGTTGTACTTATGATGCTTATAGGATGTACGTCCCACGGAATAAAGAACTGATTAATACACAGTGATTTTCCCGTTTTGCTCGATAATGACGAGGACCTCACGGCATGTGTGACCGTTCGACGGGGGATGTTTACTTCTCATTAACACTTGATCCAAGCCTTTGATGTTTCAGATGTCCCTGTTTGCTCTGCTCCTAATTTGTTCAGTGGACTTTTGAGACTGATTACTGTACATTATCTCTATATTTTATTGATTATTTATATTCTTGATCAACTATGAATCAACGAAATGTTGGTGTTCAATAATAAATAATAAAACCCAATACGTTTATTGTTGTTGTTTTTGTTCTTAACTTTTAATATAAGTAATCAGTACTTTTTGTTATGTTTGATATTTTTAGCCAACTGGTGTATATTTCTTTCAACTAAATATAGCATGACATTAATAATTAGCTGATGCGCAGTTTTCTCGTTGGTCAGAGGGATCTGCTGATTTTCTTTACGTTGACCTCTTTCCTGGACGATCTGCGACGGCCGAAGAAATATATTTGGAAATATGAACTCTTATGCGTTTCCTTAAAAAGCATGGACGTAACTATAAATAGATTTATTACACATTATTTTACGGAAATGCAAATCATAGTCAAGGTTACCCTGCTTGGTACATATATATGACCTGCCTCGATGATTTAAAGGACGACTTGTCGCTTTGTTGAATTCAATGCCATAAAAGACATAAACCTACATATGTTTATCATGGTTTTATTCCCAGTAGGCCTAGGTCAGATAATCTATTTTTCCTGAGATTTCCAACACAGATTTTCACGGAAATAACCATTTATTATTTTTCTTCCATTCATTTTTTTGGAAATGAAAAGGGTTTGCATTTGGGTACTTATTTTCTAAACAAGATGATAATGAAAAAAATTCTTTAAAATAAAAAAAAGTTGAGTGAATTTCATTGTCTTTCTTTTTAAAAAAATACGACTTTTGAGAAATAATATCCACATTTTACTATTTATTCGATAATTTGCTCGAAATTGGAGTTGTAGATCATACCTTACCCATGACATTTGTGACGTTTACCTTAAATCTGTCCTTGCTCAATGTGAATGACATAGATATTTTTTACTGTTATAGTTGATATTTTTTTTTAATTAACGTATCGAACTTCAGAGACCTATTGCTACAATTTTGCTTCCATCCTTTTGCAAAGACGTGAACACTAAGTGCGCCTCACCCAAGATACGTTAAAAACAGCATTGTCATCCTCCTCAGTCCAGGAGATCATTTTATTGCAAGTATTCATTCCATTCCAAAAGAAATACTTTAAAAAAACATATGTTGTATGTAAATTAGATATGGGTTATTTAACTATTTATTTATGAACAGCGATGAAAAATGAAACTTGTCGATGAAATTTCACAAAAATAGCCAAATTCTGTCTCTGATATCCGTTTTATTAACAGGTGGTATTAAATTAGTCAATTAAACGCATACACCCTATCAAACAGATCTAGCTGCACTATTATAACAATTCTGGGTATAATTTATTGTGTTTGCATTTCGTTTCATACAAATCTTTCGGTTTAAAAGATAAGAGATTTTACATGTAGAGTACATTTTTGGTTATCAAAAGTTTTATTGCTTCGGGGTATTCGTCTTTAGAATAAGCTACCTCTCTCTGTAAAAGTACAGTACAAAATTAGATTTAAATGTTGTCATTGAAAATGTCATTTGAATTCATGCAAGAACAAAATTATTTTGTGCTACTTCCATAATTGATGTTTCAGTTTTACTTAAATGGGAATTCTTGAACAAATTTAGCAAAGGAAGTCGCCTTACTTTTAAAGTGCACTAAGGCAGTCTATAAAATGTCGATGTTTTCAACAGCGAAACCGAAGTCTTTAAGGAACTCGACAGCTTCCTCATTCATTTCGTACGATATTGATTTTTATTAAGCCATCTTCTTAAAAATCGTGTTTCCGGAGCATTTGATTTTTCCGTTTTAAAGGGTATCAATGGTAAATAAAGCAAGAGGCGTATGAAAGAGCAAATATTTCCCATCAAAAGGACGGGAGTTGTTTGTACCACCCGCACCCGGAACTTATCTAATCGTTGCTTTGTGCCTTGTAGAAAGTCGTAATCTTATGGTGGGATTTCGCCCCAAATACCCAATATATAGTAGGTGGAATATATATGATAGCAAATCGAGGGGAAAAAATCATCGTTTAACTCTTGAAATCTTTCCCATATTTGGTCACGTAAACAAGTTCAATAAGAGTTTGCAAGCAAATTCAAAAAAAAAAATATATTAGAAATCATACAATTATTGAGCTTCACCGATGATCTCTGAGCATTTCTTTGGATTATTTTGGATATGTGCAAGAATTATCGACTACTTTGAGTACTGTTTGTACGATGACTTGCTGGTTTAAACCTGGACGAGAGAAAGCATGAATATGGCATGTTTAGAATAAAACAACATATTTCGCCGCGTGAGAACGGTAGACAGAGGATGGTTTCCCCTCTTTGGCACCTGATCCAAAGTTTGGCGCCTTCAGGGTTCGATGATTTTCAGGTGCAGTTTATGAGGTCGATCACTGTTTTTTTTTTAACATATAAATAAACTACTCACTGAACAGTATTTGTCATGATTCACCTTCTTAAACTTGCTTAAAGAATTTGGCAGTTAATCAAATACGAGACTCATGACTTAACACATTTACTTAATGTGCACATTTTACGATATACAGATTCGAAAATGTTTCTTCTCATGTACGCACACTGACAGCAATATGTCTTTTGTAATTTCTCTCCAATTCGATGAAATCCCATTGCGTGTTTTTTTGTTTCCAGATTCGTACCTTGACATTTCATGACTTAAAAATGATTTCGCTGGACGTATAGACAATTAGCAATAAAACGAAATTACTGGTAATAATTCTCCAAAGTTAAGATCTGTAATAGAACGCTCCCATTCAAGATATATAATCTTATATTTCGCCTTTGCATGTACATAATACGAACAGAGCGTTTCATTTTCCAAGTTATTTTTAATCGGTTTTGTTAAAAAAAAAATAATAAAGAGAAAACGAAAATAAATATTTCATTTTACTATGAATGTATCCAATAATGTATTATAATAAACCCATATTCAATGTTCGGAAGATAATTATTAAAAACGTTGCAATTTATCGGCGTATTATTCTATGCAGAAGGATTTATGTGTTAGTCACTTAATTTTATATAACGGTACCCAAGTTATAAAAAAAAAAACACCCTGTGCTTCTTATCATAAAAAAGTCCTTTCCTTTTCATGACGTTTTAGAAATATTTAGGACAAACTCCGGTTATTGGCAGTTAGTCGCAGGCACTAACTTTTCCTCCCAAAATGAAGGAATTGGAAGACGGTTTTTTCTCTCATTGAAAGCAAAAAAAAAAAAAAACAAAAAAAAAGGATGTCCAGATTTAACAAAAAAAGCTCTCGCTTCATTAACGTCTTTATTTATAGGGATCTTAAAGTATATTCCCTGCTGAAGCGACGCCAAGCGATATATTTTGGGGGAAAGGAAAACCAAAAAATAGAAATCTTAACCACGTGTACTTTCAAATGGGAGGTAATGCTACACGAGCGGAACGACCTAATCCTCGGTGCTCTAATCATATGTAGACGTAATGTTTCTGAAGCGTATCACAGCGGATTAAAGGATTTAGTCAGCATCTAGATTGGACTAGATTAATGAAGTGTAATCTCCATTACTGAAATTTAAATCGTCAAGTCACGATCATAAATCAAACTCCTTGTCAAAGGAATCTTTATAAAAATGAATATTTAAGTAAGAAAAAGAGATCTCTCTTAACCAAAAAAAAAAATAAAAACAGTAACAGAAAAGATTTTGGTTGCCTTAAAGACCAGATTATGAAATTTATTTCATCGCTTTAAGTTTAACCATTTTCTCTTATTCCATTCATCAAATGCTTAAAAAGCAATATCAAAGAGTTATGGGAAAAAAAGTTTTAGAGAGATAAACAGAATACATCTGAATATGTATTATATCGAGCAAATTAAAGGAGGGAGGCATTTTTGAGTGTCTTTGTAAATTTATATTCAGTCTCTTGTTGCACTTCAAAATGGAAGAATGAATTTCTAAAGTAATTTTAAGTAATTATTGAGGAATCTCTTTGATATTCAAATTATTCAAATAATAAAGCTGTGTGTGAAATAAAAGAGTTCACCCAGTATTATTTTTCACAGCTATATTGCTGTAGACTAGATTAAACATAGATATATTTATTCCATGGGATTATTCTGTTATAGCAATATTCTTTATGTTGGTAGAGTTTTTAATTGATTTTATAATACATTAATAAAAATACGCATTTACAATATTTCATTTGAGTTTGCCGTTGAAGAAAGCATCACATTCAAATTCACTCTTTCTAACAAGAATATCATGTCATCATTTGACAAGGTCTATGCTCGATACACTGACCTTGTCAGCAAATACAGTCTACCATGTTAAATCTGACTGAAGTTTTCATATTATTTTATATTCTAAACATTGAGTTGTTTAGTATTTTTCGTTATATACCAATCAAGGAGCTCGAGCCTGGTGTAATCGGTCGACAGGGCTGCTCTCTCCCTTATGGTATCTGATCCTACCTCTGATGTTTAAGAGGTATTTGATCTAACACTATTTTTATTGTGTGAATGGATTTCAGAGGTTCAATAGTGTTGGTTATCTCCATATTTATTTCACAACACTGAATCCATATTCAATGTACTGCCTATACCATAAGATATAATCTGGCAAAAAGAAAACGTTTCTCGAAAATCGTCAAATAAAAACTTTTGTTTCTCTAGGATATATTATGCGATGAATTATGTCTTTTTAGTAGGCATAGATCCCCTTTTTGAACTTTTTTCTTCGCATTCTTCTTAATTCTTATCTAACATTCCCTCCATATAAAAAGGACTAGCCTTCTTAAAGTAAAACCTTGGACAGAATTTAAATACACCTCGACCGATTTTTGTGAACGTCCGACATGTTTTTATTTTTAACACTCGATTTACCAACATTTAATTTTAACATGAGTCAATATCCCAGGACTGACATTGTATAAAACTAAATGGACAGAAATACGTGCCGACTTCTCCCGCTAAAAAATAACCTGGATAAAGTGAAGACAGGAAATTAATTGTTATACTTTCTCTTGTAAATTAAATTTCATTTATTTTTATTTAGTAATTTTTATTTATTTATTTTATTTTAAATATACCGGTATGAACTTTAGTTATTTATATCAGTAAGGAGATTGCATTGAATCTAATGAAAGTCGAATTCTTCAAAATCGCTGCTTTAGCAAGAGCTCTTTTTCGAAAACTATAATTCAACGGTCTTAAACATTTCTATCTTAAGCTTCAAAAAATGATACTAGTACTCCCCGCTTTTATATGATTGTATTTGCTATGGGAAACTCCAGATAATTGCGCAACCGAAACCAATAAAAAATGGAAGTGTAAAATTAGGACATGTTATTAAGATTCTGTGAAAGTCTATTAAAGTTTAAAAGGCTCTAATTAAATTTTATTTAGTGGAAAAGGGAAGGATTCAAATAAGGTAAAAGGAATTATCGAAACAACTTTTTAAAGAGTTATCACTCATCTCTTATTACGTGTGAATTTGTGAAATAAAAAATAAGTACTTAAACATTTTGGACTCTGGTCGCACTTCATCTCCAGATACCCGATTGAATGAAAGGTCAAAGGCCTTGCTCTCTCAAGGTCATGGTGAGCAACGAATACATGTATACACCCGAAGTAAGAAAAACTGTTGGATGTATTTTTTTGCATGTTGTAGTAGCAAAGTTCTTGAC
This sequence comes from Saccostrea cuccullata, assembly GCF_032062105.1. NCBI lineage: Eukaryota > Metazoa > Mollusca > Bivalvia > Ostreida > Ostreidae > Saccostrea > Saccostrea cuccullata. The sequence continues at coordinate 181,978 of NW_026925048.1, forward strand.
ACTTGATGATAAACACCACGCAATTTAGTATATTTCCTGGGAATAAATTGGGTCAACAAAGCACACCCCGAAACTGCTAAGACTGTCATTAAAATCCTTCTTCCTGAATTAATACAGATGACATGGTGTGCTTAATTACTGTTTAAAAATGCAAGCATCATTAAAAAATGTTATGGAAGATGTAGCTCACCGATATTTGAGTGTTTCATGACAATAACATAAACTTGTGTTACCTAGTTTTGGTTTTTTATGCTATTTACATTCATTTGCATTGGTATAACGATTAGCTTTCTTTTCCTTTAACTAAAAGCCCGAGATACGAATACATGTTGACCGAATTTTCCGTAAATTTAACTCGACGTGTTTTATATTCTCATTTGATTGTCGATTTTGGACGCAATTTTGTGCCAGCTTAGAGCTTGCAGATAAACATCAATGGCACGCGATGCACAAATTCATATTCTGCCGTCAGCAGATATGGCCAGCAGAAGAAATGCTCGAATTACCGATTTATTTCTTAAGGAACACTATGATTATTTACGAATGTGATAGTTATAGTTTATGTATTATTTACGAATGAGATAGTTAAAGTTTGTTTTCTAGTACTGATTACAAGAGAAAAAAAATCTTATCGAAAGCAATTGCTTATTTGGATTTTTAAAAAAAAAATATGATTTGAGAACGTTTTATAGATGTTGTTGTTAATCATTTTAGCACGATTATGTTAAGAAAATCTATTTCGTAAAGTGAAATCCATCTGTGAAATTTATTTGAAAAAAAGCAATATATATTACCTTGAATTTAAAATGAACAGCGTGTCGTTAATATTTTTCTACACCTCATTTAATTTTTGTTATTAAATCAGACTGACTTTTATTTGATGAAATTGCACAACCAAACAACCAAGCACGACGTAAACAAAAGTGTTAATATTATTAGTTTAAGTTTTATCAACACTAATATTCAAAGGAAATCTTAAAAACAAATGAAATCAAATTTATCCCACCGGCCAGCATACAGGATGCAATCCATAAGTATTAATATCCCTGTTATATTTATGTGAGATACATGTATACTGGGACAAAATAATCATAAATTATGCCAAATGATATATATCTTTATTTAAAAAAAAACAGGACTGCAGAACCTGCGCATATTGTATCTATTGGATCATGAATCTGTGTACATAGTGTCAGTTTTTATCAAAATTCAACAAAGACCTGTCAGCAAATGGATTTTCGTTCACGCACATGTTGCTGCACATGTACGAATTTTGAGAGGACATTCCAAGTCCCGAAAGGTCGTAGGGGTCAGGCGGCTCCACCCCCATCACGTGGTTTCAATTTTGAACCTTCAATCTTAGTAATCATTGGTATTAGAGGTCTTATTATGTAATGCTACTATAGAGATGGTTTCCAAAAGTTTAGCATATATTAACAGAATTCAAAAGTTCACAAAAAGGTCAAGAGATGATTCAAATTTTCGCCCTCAGCATATTTTGAATTTAATTAATGTATACAAGTAATTGTGGCAGATCTCTAACATGATTGAAAATTTTGCTTGTAATAAAAACGTGAAAAGTGAATGCTGAAATTCTTAAAGTTGATATTTTATATTCATCACATGCGCTTTGTTTTTACTTGGTGATGATGCGTTAAATTAATCGTAAAATGTTCGCATGTTTTGACATTTATATAATTACGAAAAAGAGTTCCGAAAGAGCTATTTTGTATATATATAGTATATACAATGTGTATATATAGACCACTATGACAGGGAACCTGCAGGTCTAAGCTAATATATCAGGTCACTGACTCTCGTGGTAAAATTCGGCTAAATGGACTACGAGAGAAAAGGGGCGTGAGCTTGCATTTATATAGCTGCGTTCTGGGAGTATAGGACTATTGTCAGCGAACTCGGTGGATATATGCATAAGTATTTAAAATCAATACTACGTCTATTGTGGGAACTCTATACTTGAATGAGAGATACAAACAGCTGATTGGTTCAATTCTGGGTAAAAGGGTACCCTTTCCCTTATAAGGGAGTTCATGACCTAATTTCACTACTATTATAAATGAACGGATCAGCTGTTTCGCTGAGCTATCAGACTCTCACGCGAAAGCACCTCTTCTGTATTATCAGTTTTGTGTGTACTACTGCACTACAGTACCAATATGACAGAAGTAATGACAAGTGCGGACGCTCACTCCGACCCCTCTGCAGATCCCATCATGGACATAATTGCTGGGGCCACTCGATACAAGGTAGGCCTTTTTCTATAAAAAATATTCTGTTCAAAGGTTGCTTAATTTAAATGAGTGATTTTGTTTTATTAGCATAAAAACTATTAAGGGTTACACGTGCCATGCGTGCGTGTGCGTTACACCTGTCGCGAATGTTTTTGCAAAACTCAAACAGATTTAAGTGCATATATACATCTTTATATCTGTAAAAGAAAAACTGCATTTTCGTGTGCAGGGCAGATCTTTCATTTTTGTCAAAATTCTCATGTAAATTTCCAGCCAAAAAAAAAACCCTTAAGAACATGATTTTCATCGAAAAACAAATATCATTACATGCTCTTATAAAGGAGATAATACTGGTATTTCTATTAGGGTATTAGATCCACACTGGAATAATTATTACTTGTATTTAAAAACTCTCTGAGACAAAGTTCTCAACTGAATTTGTGTATGCTCACACACACCTGTCCCAATAACTTGGCATGAAATAAAATGCATTCAATGTCAAAATTAACCCATTCCTATACCGGGATACATCTAGTGCGCTTAAATTTGATAAGACACTGGGAGATTATAATTCCTAAGTGTTTCAGTGAATGGGGAAAAAAAGAACGATCCGTGCACTAAACTCAATGAGTAAAGTGTCAGATTTAGAAACAATATTCACTTTTTTGTTGCTAAAGCTGCGTCATACTTATAGTTTTAAGTGATAGATAAAGCAACATGCAATTGTTGTTTAAATCCATGTGTTTGAAAAAAAGTAAGTTCGATATATTAAAAAATACACAGTGAATGCTAAAAAATCTGAAAAGTTTTTTTTAATAAGTATTCCTGTTTTATGCAAACTGTTTTACAACTATCTTACAGCCAATTAAGTTGCGTGCATAAAACTTGTTTTATATCGTGAGCGTTTTTGAAGCATTTTACTTGCAATTTTAGGCAATTAAAAAGTTTTCACACCTTTGAAAATTCACAATTTATCTAATGGCAGCTAAAATCATGAGAAATATTTATGGAATAAAAAAAATTAAAATATAAAGAAAATTCGATTTTTCAATTTTCTTTTCAATCTGACATTCCTGAACATATTGGAAATTACTTTAGTCTTTGGGAATGAAAAATGCCTAGAAACTTCAGTTGTTCATCCATCGAATGATTTCCATTATACCACTTTAAAATTGATTTTTAAAAAAGGGCAAATAATTTTGAGCATCAGAAGAAATTCATATTTGGAACAAGATCGTGCGTCAGAATGGAGTTTTGTAGGAGAATATGGTAAATAGAGATAAAGCTCTTACTGGCCGTATTGAAAGTTGAAGGTCGATGTCCTTCCGTATCTGTTGATTCAGCAATGACAATACTTAAAATGAAAAACAACAAACTCTTGTGTTGCGGGTTGAAGGTAAAGCATTTAAATCTTTCGATGTTTGACCTTGAAAGGGAATTATTGGGGAATAAAGTCCCGGTTTATGTCCTCCTTTTGTTTTCATGACGAGGTACAGCACTGTCTGATAATAAAATCATTGGTATACATAACAAAATTGTCTAAAGTGCAGAAAATGTGCAGAAGATCTAATTACTTATATCAGGAATCTGCAAAAACTTTCCATAATTCATCAGATTTTATGAGTGAACTCAATTTGACAGTAAATCTGTACATATATTGCCACTGTGCATCAGCTATCGAAAAACCTCTTATTCGGCAGGACAGATCGCGGATATCAATCTTGTTAAATTTAGAGCGTCTTATAAGTGTATTCCTACTCCAATAGGCTGTTTTATCGCAGGTTTGTTGATATAAACTCGGTAATCTTTTGCCAAGGTTGTACTGTTCGTTATTTATTCAACATTCGCCGAATTCTTCCTGGTGATAACAGGAATGACACGAGTTTTGTCGTTTGTTTTAATGTGACGTCACTATGGACAATGCGCAAAACAATCACGTGGTGGTCAAGTCTTATTAATTCAGTTCACCCAATTACAAAAATGTTTTTGGTGTGGATTAGGCTTAAATTCTAAAACACTCGTACTTTGCTTGAGAGTAGTAGCACCGGGGGAGGTTTAAATATGACCCACGGTGTGACTTAAGACCATATAAATTACCACCGGTTTTCTTAAAATAATTCCATGGGCCACAAATTTGTAAAAAGACCGGCAATTGCATGTCTCCTGATTACGGGGGGTGATAAAAACTGCGCCGGTGCTAAAAGTAATTTTGTTAATAATTCTTTCCTACAAAAGGCGATAAACCAGATACATATGTAGTGATAGGTGTATTTCGAACCTTAGTTTCAGAATTTCAAGGATTTTGTCATTAGAGTAATCGGTTTAGATTTTTCTGGTGAGAATACCTCATTGCAAAATATACCTCCCTGTCAGAATTTGTTATAAGTTATTCGTTTAATTTTCAGCTTAAAATACCTCGACGCATCAATTTTTTAACTCGTTAACAGTGTCACAAGTAACACTTTCCTCTCTCACCAATAATGCTTTACAAAGACTTTCAAACGATTTTATAACCGTTTTTCTTGTTAATTATTAACAGGACATGACATTAAAAAAAATCACTAATTGGAAGCTTAGAAACATTTTCCAGTATCCCGTGGATTGTGTCGTGCCATAGGCATGATGCAGAATGTATAAACGTTCTATATACCGGATTTTTTTCCATTATTATTTTTTACAAATAACGAATGATGAATGCTTTTTGTGCGGATTCTTTAAGTCTGCTAAGCGTTAATTGACGGGTCACAAACTCTTGTTCGCCAAATGTAACTTCCTCGAAACAAACACCCCGCGACAATTTAAGCAAGAAATCTCTTTTCAGGTTTTTTGTGTTTCGAGTTTGCATTGACAATTATAAAAGGATTCCATGAAAATGTACAAATTTAAAGAATATGCATTTTCTTCAACTTTGATTTATATTTTCTTTCTCCAAGCTCAAAGTTACTACTTAAAAACGTAACTTGGTATTCAAACACAGATGCGTGGCATTTATTGAATGTAACTGATAAAATGTTGATTTGTAAAATGTGCATCTTGTTTCTTAATTTATTTTTTTTATCTAAAATAAAACAATCCTGCAAATTATTAGCAAATTGTTTTATTTTTTATGAAAGCATGTTAAAGATTTAGAAGGTGTGAGAAGGATTGTTTTAAGAATAATTTTCTTTCACGTCAATGCGGTTTTAGACGAAAGCAATAGAAAGATTATCAGATAGATTTGATCAATTTATAGACACTGCGCGCCACTTTGAATACAAGGATCGTGTATAAACTAATCTTGTTATGATATGTTTATGTTTTTGAAATTATAAATTCTAACACATTGATCTCTTTTATAACCATAGGAATTACAAACTTCGCTCTGTTCCTCGCCGTAAACCGTTAATTACCAATTTAACAGGAAAATCACGACTTGCAGGAATTGGGCTAAATATAAAATCGGGGTCGTGTAGATTCAATTTTACGCCAAACGGTTCTAGTCAATATCTGAAGGGTAATGAATTCCAAAAACTAAATATACTTCATATTCAAAACCAGGACAAAGTAAGGATACATCTGTTCAAGGTTGTGTAAATTACACCTCTTATACCTACGTCAATGCGTTCAACGCCGTGTTTGAAGGAATTATTCTGACGTCACAAAATCGACATCATTATTTATGACAGAATCTAAGACATAAAATATTTTGACAACCCCTGTTTTATTAACAGGTTGATTTTCTTTTCTTTTTTTATCGTGCTTTGGCCAATTGATTCTAAACAATAACTGTCAAACGAAGGGTACGATAACTGGATTTAATATTACCGATATGGTGATAAAGCTGCTAATATATCGCTTAACTCTCGTGTTATTTTATTTCACTCACTCTCCGCACAATGCTGATATAATTTAAGCCTGCATTATTTTTGTTTCTATTTTCCATTAACTTTGTGACAATTATTTTATTTTTGGTTGTCAGTAATAGATAAGATCCTTTTATAGCACACAAATAAACTTCTGTAATTGGAAATTTGAAACAAGTTGATAAAATATTGTCAAGGAATTGTATTGAAGTCAAGAAATAACTCTTTTTATGTTGTTCACATAAATATCTAAAGCTGTATATAGAAACCATTGGGCGACACTAGGTGTCATTTATTAAATGTTATTATAAATAAAATATAAGATGTTTATACGGATTGTTGCTTATAATCTGTACTCCGGTGCTATTTTTTGCCCTATAGTACGATGCAATATATAATTCACAAGCCCATGGGCAGCACGACTGTTGATGAGCAAAACGTCATGTACGACTCTACGGTCATCAAGCACAGTACATAGCTCATTTATAACTGTGACCTGTGTGGGAGTACCCTTAATTAATGAGGGACGTATAGTTCATTGATGACAAAAATCATCTATTATTTAACAAACGCATCTCCATATCAACAAACTTCAGATTATCGTAATCTTAGCACTGACATAATCGATTTAATTTTATAAATAACGCTATTGGAGACCATCTTTTGCCCCGATAAGGCGATATCGCTAAGCATCACGGAAGTGGATCCAGCTCCCCTCCCTTCCCAAGAATAAGTGTACCTGTTCCGATTGGTCAAAAAATCATATCTTTTTTTATCCCACCCCTGTTTGTTTAATTTATATTTCAGAAAAGGATGGATAGAGCATCCACATCTATTATTTGCAATTTGTCTTGTTATAAAAAAAACACACCAAAAACAGGATCAATTCGTGGTATAAAGTAAAAATGATTCTTAATTTTTTTTTTAAATAAATAAAATTATTTTGTAGATAATGATGCAGTGTATAGAAATTGGCCTGTTTGATGAAATTGAATCGCTTGGTGAGACTTGCACAGCAGAAACTATTGCTAAGAAGTGCGGGTATGACGTGTCGGTTTTAGAGCGACTACTTAGTACCCTGGCCAGTTACAACCTTTTGCAGAAGGACTGCAATAGAAAAGGTACTAAAAATAAAAAATTTTATTAAAAAAAAAAGATTTCTTCCACTTTTCATTTTTGAAATTAATAAAATGATATTGTGATATTTCTTGGTAGCAAAGAATGCACCGACATTTCTTTCATTACGTGAGTGATAAAGACAAAAAAATGTAATATTTTTAGAGGGACCATTTGACCATTGTCTTAGTCAAAGATAAAAGTAAAAAAGAAATAGTCTTGAAATGTGCTATACAGTGTCATGCTCTAAATCCTGAATTTACCAGGTGGTAATATAGTATAAAATTTAAAGTTGTCGTATTGTAAATTCCCTATTTGTTGTCATCCAGCAAATTTCAAATTTTACATGAAACTAAATTTGCACTGCTTAAGAACAAAATTTATTTCAAGTTTCCTTATTTTGCTGAATTTTTGCCTACAAAAAATTCAATCCTTAATTTTATCTTAGAAATCCATGAAAAACATCGCCAGATATTGAGAGTTTGGAAGTTATCGCAATTGGAAGTTGATAGTTCGCTGATGTATCACTTCTTTAATCTAACTGTCATTAGAGTGGGAGGGTGGATACTCTAGTCAGCGACATTAAGCTTAATTGGATAATGAATTTGTTTACCCGTTAAGAAAAGTGTCAAGTAATCCATGTTTGCAATGTTTTTGCGACTTTCATGCCTATAAACATTTGACTCTAATTACAACCGACACTTTTGGCAGTGAAAAAGTTTTTTTTTTTCCTTATCATCTTGCATCGCAGTCGTACCGAAACAAAATTTATTACAGTTTCACGAAACACACATTTAATTAGAACCAAACTATCCTAAAATAATCCTAGTTTTAGTCTCGACTGCTTTTGGCTTTTTTACGACTGTCTAATGTCCAGAGGGCATTTCTGCGTCCTTTGCTTCAGAGGAGGCCTAAATCCGTCATTGACGATATTTACTGTGTTGTGAGGACAGGGCTCTGACAGAAGCGTTCATTAATTAAATAACCATTTCATTACTGCGTGGGATGTACAACAATTGTCCAGATAGGGAGTAGGGTTCATTATCAGGTTCCTTTCCGAGACGCAAATGGTACACAATTTGGCCTTATCAAGCCTTGCCATCTGTATCTCTTAACCCGTATCTGTCATATCTGCCATGATAAATGAAACACGGGGGATATATAGAAGTATGAATGAACTATTCTCTGGATGAATGCTAAGATGTGACCCCTCATCTTCAAGGTCAAGTTAGCGGAAATGCCCATCCCTTGAGATATATGAAGTTGAAGATAGGGGCCCATATATTACATATGATTTATATTTCAATGTTAAATGCTCCAATTAAGTAGTAGGAGAGAAACTATGAATGAAAGTCCCGTAAAATTATTTTCTCTGAGATCAATGAACGTAATAGTCCCAACCAAAAGATAACGTTGGCAGAAATCAACGTGCGTTCTCAGTTTCTATGTCGATTTATTTTATATTGAATAAAAATAAATAGAATTTTTAAAGAGATATGAAAAGAGCATTGAAGAGGGGTCCATATATAGAGGAGGGGGTGGGGGTGGGGTATCGAGTCTCTAATAGTCAAGCAAAATGTACACTAATACTAGCATATAAGGATTTTATATTAATATCTGAGTGCACGTATGGTCTTGTACAAATGAATGCTTTACTAAATATTTTCTGGATTTGATGGGAATATCCAATGGTTTTTCATAAAAAATTGTTTGAATATATTTCTTTTGATTTTTGTTTTTAGGCATGCCTTCGTACAGGAACTCGTCAGGAACATCTAAATATCTTACTCGATCACGACGACCCACAATGATAGGACTAGCAATGTCGGTGGATGCAATGATCCATCCATTGCTCGATAATCTCCCCATGCTCCTGAAATCAGGTAATTAGCCTTATCTTCAGTAGTAAATATAGTGAGCTTTCCATATCTTATATTTTATTTATAACACGAGGAGGAGGATAATCACCCAGAAGTCTTTGATGAATTCTGAGAAAATGTTTGGCATTGGAGATTCCATATAACCAAATTATTCATCGTGGGCAACAATGCACGATTAAAGTTGTTAATATTTTTATTCCCTTCATGTTTGTTTTGAATTTTCTCCGTATGCATTTATTTTGAAAAAAAACCTTTGGTGAGAAAATTTTGGATGTACGTTTGTAACGTTTGTTGGATCGTTACTAAATAAACTCTTTAAGTACGAGGTCAGAAGAAGGTGTGAAGCAAGCGGAAATGTCTAGAACTAAGTTGATAATTGCCTTGTTAATTTTGTTAAAACACTTATTCTGAAACTGTCAACATGTGCCCGAAGGCAGCAAATGACAAACTCGGCTATTTGACATGAAGCTGTTTTTTTGAAGATTTAATGATGCCGGAAGAAAAATGTTGGTTTCTGAATCATTTAAAACAAATTTAGTAAACGCGATGCCCCTGTAAAATTGCAGTGGACTAAACGTTTCATCTTCATTACTCAAGAAATACCCATCCATTAGATACATCTAATAAGCATACATATATATAGATATTTTCTTGCAAGAGTTCCTTCATAAGTACATTCTATATTTAGACAAGTTTATAAAACAAAAAAAGGAGTCCTAATTTGAAAGTACAATTGAGAATAAATATATTCAACATTTCCAAAACTTCAAAACAGTTTTCCTTGTAACGTGTATGTTTGAATACATATGAGAATCGTTTGTCAACAAGAACATTATGGGACCTATGATAAACGTTTTAACAATACGATGACTAATTATGTATTTTATTATTTTCTATTAAGTTTATTAATTCGTTTTAAATACATGAGGAAACTTTATTCTAAAACCGGAAATAAAGCATTTTTTTTCTTTCTTATTCACACAGGAAAACCAAAACTCGACATTAATAAAAACGTGGCCGATAATGGCAATATACTGAGCTCCTCACCAAACCACCAAAAGACACCAAACAACATAATGGACAAAGAAAATAACATGGGACCAGGCTCTCCCATTAAACAGAACATGTCTAGTATGCCTCATATTCCAAAAATGCCCTGCATGCCCAAAATGCCCCCAAACTCTACCAAAATGCCCATGGAGAAAAATGGCATTGATTACCAGGCCAAATTCCTCATGGCTATGGAGGGATTCTCAGCATCGTGTGCATCCTCTATAGTCAAAGCCTTTGACCTCAGCCAGCACAGATCTGCAGTAGATCTTGGGGGTAGGTATCTTAATCTTGGTTTAATCATTTTTAGTTTTTAAAGAATATACTCTCTAACACTATGCAAGCGGAATATCATTTTTGTTATCTGGGAGTAGGATATAAAAGGGTTTAAAGTTGAATTTATGTTTGATTTATGCTTATAAAATATGATTTATTTTATGTATACTAAATTATTGGTCAAGGTCGCTATGTAATAGTTTGATCAAGGTAAAATTAAAAGTACTTTTATTTGTCTCAATAAGGGGAAACTTCTGCATTGTTAATATAATGATTAACAAAAGTGCAAGAGGTTAATAACATTCTAAATACCAACATGTAGTATTTTTGTAAGAAAGACTTTGTATTATATTGCACATAAATATTTATAAAGTTGTTATTAGAAAAAAAATACCATATTTAAATATCAAACATAGTTTTCCCACACATCAAACATCTAGGTGATAAAAAGTGTGTCAATTAATTTAATTGTTAGTAATATTACAGAAATTATTTGTTTTTGTATCCAATTTTTACAAACCACAAATACAGAATTAAGCGTAAATGTAATTTTTTGTTGATAAGTATAAACAGTGTTTTTTTGTTTTTGTTTTTTTTTACGAATTCGATTTCACAAAACGCTCTTTGAATCGTAAAGAGAACTGATGTAACGAAAACAAGGAAGTAGATTCTCTCTCGATGACCCACTGACCCTTTGCGTGCACAAAGTGCCACAGAAAAAAGAAGCTTCATTGGTCCGATACCAGCAACCCAATTTTTGTGCACGTTTTATAAATAGCATGTCTAATTATCAAATTTATTGTCAAGAAACTGTTTGGTGTTAAACCGCATCGTCTGTCTTCTGTTTTTTGACTTTCATGTGTGGCGGGGGAGAATGAATCGTATGGTTGCTCTTCCAAAGACAAATAAACATCAGTCTTAAATTTGAACAAGCTTCATCTTACATTACCCACATACTTAATCTAAGAAGCATTAAGCATAGGGAACATTAAACTTTGCAAAATTAAAATGCATCATTTTATTTACAAATATGCAATGATATCGAATTTTGCGAGTATTGCAGGATTTGTATCTCATTATAGCTTATGTGTATGACTTCTATTTAGGTGGACCTGGTAGAATCTCGTTTGAAATGGCCAATACTTATCCTCACATGAAGATCACCGTCTTCGATCTTCCTCCTGTCATTCAGGTGGCACAGAAGATGCAGCAGCCATGTTCTCAGGGACAAATCTTCTTCAAGACTGGTTAGTGTCAATATAAATACAGTCTATATAGTGTTCTCAAGAATGTCACACAAATATTTAAATCACAAAAACATTTTGAAAAAATTAACTATGGTATTTACCACGAGCTGAAATAAAAAATGGGAAGTTATACCAATATCGTGAATTTCCTGAATATTATATATACAGTTACCTATAACAATCTTACTTGGTTTCTTTGCATTGGGGAAAATTGATATAAATTTGCAGTGTATTGCTAAGCTTTAAAGCAACACAGAAAATGATGTTTTCTTATTTTTTCCTTGTTGCTAAAATAGTTTGTTCCTCACAACCACAATTTCAGTTTTTATAAATATTTTTTTTTACTATTTACCACCATTCAGGAAACTTCTTTGAAGATGAAATACCATCTGCGGACCTCTATCTTTTGGGTCATGTTATTCATGGGTTTGACCTGAAAGGAATCGACAGACTTCTTCAGAAAGTGTACTCTAAACTTCCACCAGGTGAGCAAACAAAAGCTTGCTGTGCATTATGAACATTCCACGTTTTTTGTGGCCCCATGATCAACTGTTGCATAACAAATTAAACAGTTTATTTATTACCATTCTTGAATTTTGTTTTGACAGATAATATGCATATTAAATAAACTGTATTGCGAATAACAAAAAAATAAAAACACAAACACTAAACACACCTTGCATGCCGTATTTTAATCAAATTCTGCATCCAAAAAATATCATCAGAATTATTTGTAAGTATTTGTTTCTATTTATAGGTGGATCTGTTCTAGTCATGGAAAAGATTCTTGCAGAAAACAGAACAGAACCAGAACTCGCTGTCACCAATGACTTTGTGATGACACTTCTCTCACAAGGACAGGAAAGAACCTTTTCCGACTACCAGAAACTCTTTTCTAAGCATGGTTTCGTCAATGTGCAGTTCAAACACATAGATGGTCTAAATTATTATGACGTCATGCTCCTGAAGAAGCCATTTTAGCTTCTTTTTTACTCGGAGACTTGGAATCCATACTGCATTCAGCCAATTTTTAGCAGATCTGTTCTTTGTACCCCTTATTGATGGATTGTCCCAAACAATATGCAGGCCAGAAATTTGTACCAAAGATATGGGTTTATGTTGTCTTATTTCTTTTTTGATGAAGACAAATAAACCCTATCAATTGTAATCGCTCCCTTTTAATCGATGAGCGCATAATTATGTCACCAATTATAAATTAGGTGTAAAATTTGACAATTTTGTTTTCAAGCAAATTTTTTATTGTCTGTGAAGTACAGCTGTTATTTTAAACAGTCATCTTGCTGACTGTTGAAAATTGTAATCTAATATACTTTGTTACGCAAACTGAATATTTTTGTTACTGATCTCATGTCACGGCAATGTAACTTACAATGTAAGTAACTCTATCACTTAATGTTAATGGCGACAAATCACACAGTTAGTTTCCATTTATCACGTGCACCATAATCAGGTCCAGCCATGTGTCTTTAGGGGGTGTATTTTCAAATCAGGGGAATATATCATCGATCTTTTAGCAAATGTCATAAGAAGTTTATGAAATTGCTGTGTAAAGGTTCGACTTGTTCCAAAAACTGTGCTTTTATTAGTGGACATTTTACAACAATAATTCAATTTTAAGTCAAAGAAACATCAGATCCCAGTGACTTTGAATCTCAAAATTCCGAATCAGTTTTTTTGGAGGTACATTGTTATTCATTTGACCATAAGTGCAGTATTTATGGACAATTTTTATCACCTATGTGATAATATCTTACTTAAATTGCATTTAACGATGTTGTTTAATATTGTGATATTGTCTGTTTGAAATACTTTCATCACATATTGGCAAATATTTTGTAAATACTTATTGACGCCGATCGCAAGAGGTGATTTAATTAAAGGGATATACAAATTGTATCTCTGATTGTTTTTTTCATACTCATGTTAAAATTAATCTGTTACGTGTTGGACCAATTGTAAGTGTTTAATTTTTAATGTAGATTACTGTTTTGTTAATTATTTATATTGATCTGTTTCAATTTATTGTTATTATATATGACGATTAACTTACTTATATCCAAATAAATGAATAAACCTTGTAGTAAGTTTCTTCCTATTTTCCAAACTCGGCATAAACACAAAGATGTGTTTGTGAATCACTGATACCCCCGTATGGCAGCTTATGGTGAGTGTTGAAATTTCTCAGATGTATGTCAAACTCCAAAGGTCAAGGTCAAAATGTTAATACTCAAAGGAAGGCCTTGATACAAGGAATAAACATTTCAAATATGAAAGCACTGGTGCTAACCGCTAAAAATGTTACATGTATGAACAAGAATAAAGTTTTTTAAAAAGTGGTCAAACTCTAAGGTCAAGGCCAAAAGATGAAAAAATACTACCCACTGAAAGGTCTTGTCACAATGAATACACATGTGAAGTATAAAAGCCCTAGCTCCAATTGTTCTAAAGTTATGGTCAAGTTAATGTGTGATTTGTTTGGTAAAAGTAGACCAAACTTCAAGGTCAAGAGATCAAATTTGGTGGTACCCAAAATAAGGTCTTTTCACAAAAACACAACTGTGAAATATGATAGCCATAGCCCCACCCCATTCAAGAGTTGTGAGCAAGATTAAAGATTTTGCGAACAGAGATACACACAGACGGATGGACAATGCAAAAATTACATACCCCCGAAATTTCATTTGCGGGGGCATCAAAATCCCCGAAACGGGATAAACAGTTACAGGAATTATGTGGACATGTAGGTGGAATAAAATACTTCACTGCAATGAACTGGTTTTTTTTTAAACTCAATGAAGAAGCGATGAAATATTGAGAGAACGAACCGTGATCAGGCTCAAATGTCTATGATAACAATACAGACCGCAGAGCAAACATGAACCTCCAAACACATCAGAGGTGAGATCAGGTGCCATGGAGGCGTAATCATCCCCTGTCAACCGGTCACACCTGATACATGCTTGCATGGTCGGACAACCCGAAAAATCCGTCGAGAACTCTCTGTGTAAATAATTTAAGTAAAGTAGTATCCTATTTATGAAATATTTAATTTTTTTCATAACTCCACTTAAAGTCATTTGTGAATCATTCATTGGTGTTCCTTTTATTTAAAAAAATACTTATAGGGCTAATTTTACATTATTTCATAACAAATCAACAAATTTTAGCACATGACTCATACAATAGAAAACATAGCTACTATAAGCTCGTGTCCCCTCGATAACAAGAATCCCATGGGTCACATCGCTCACCTGAGAAATTTGGTCATTCTGTTCTTAACTAGATTCCCCAATTGTAATACCTGTTGTGACCCAACCCTACCAAAAAGGGACATGAGTCGGACAATTAAGAATCTTAACTATCCTACAATGGTTCCATAGAAGTTTCTTCTTTTTAAACCCAGTGGTTATTTACAAGAAGATTATTTAAAATTTTCCAAGATATATTTCAATATGAAACTTGGATTCCCTATTGTGGTCTAGCACTATACCCCTGGGCGTCATGATTTGAACAATTTAGAATCAACGGTACCCCCCCCCCCCCCGAATGCTTTCAATTCAGCTTTTATGGCTCAGTGGTTCTTGAGAAGAATTTTGAATGATCCCACACTATTTTTGTCTTTTCTTGATTCCCCTTGCAAAGAGACTAGGCCCTTTATTTTGACATTTCAAAATCCCCTTTACCCAAGTATGCTTTGTATCAAGTTTGGTTACAATCGGCCCAGTGGTTCATGAGTACAAGATGAAAATTAGAAAAGTTTACAAACAGACGGACAGACAGACAGCTAGGACGGACGATGGACTACGGGTGATCAGAAAAGCTTATTTTAGCTTTCAGCTCAGGTGAACTAAAAAAGATGAGCTTTTTATGCTAGTCAAGGAATTTTTGGTAGTTCATCAGTAAGTGTCCCCAACTGAAAAAATTTGGCTGTGCCCCCAAAACTGAAAGTGGTTCCTACGGGCCTGCAACTGATACGTATATTGAATAAAAACCAACATATCGTTTGAGAACATCATGAATGTCGAATATTAAAATTCAAGTTTTATTGCCTTACGTTTAACCGAGATTTTGTAAATAAAATCATCCCAAATTAAAAAAAAAACTAAGACATTGTATAATCATTATCATTGTTGAGTATCATGGTTAAATACAGGAACAGCTTGCAAATACATTTGCTTTTACTTGTTATTGACCAGTGCATCAACCTTTACAGTATAAAAATATTGCATCATTTGTTAAAAAAATAACAGGAGTTTTGCAACCCTCTCATACTCAATATACCTCGCATTTTATTGTGAAATAAAATCGTAGATTTAGACTTTAAAAACGTAGGCACATATCATATTTAAATTACACGAGAACTTCCACGCCAATTTCAATCGTCCTCGCCCTGTTGTCAAACACAAAGGCAGCCGCACGAGATTTACATGCAAATTTGGACTCCTTAGCATCAGACACAGAGACAGATGTGCACGAGATTTGCATGAATATTAGGCCTCCTTAGCTTACTCGAGTAGATTTGCAGTCTTCTTCCAGCGAGTGCTGGCGTCTCCATAGAAGTGATAATTCTTCAGAGGGATATTAAACAACACATATTTCCATTTCTAATTTTTTTCACTATGATAACTCTTTGAAAGTTAGCGGAGTTGATTTCTCGATAATTTTACCGGAATGTAAATTAGGCAGGTCGATAGGTCAGGAGCATTTGAGCCGCCACCTTCGGCGACATGGGACCTCGATGTATATATGGTCTCATCCTGAGGACCAGTCTCCCTCAGTGGATTCGATCCCGTCACGTAAGGATCTGCTCCCTACTTCGCGACCCTAGATCGGACGCTCTAACCACTGTGCCATACAGGCGACGCGTAAAGAAGTAGACTGTAAAACGGTATAATGATAAGACGCACAATGCGAACATTTGGCACTCAAGTAGACCACATTAAGATACACAAATATGTTTAACTGATTTTTGATTTCAGTAAACAGTATAGTCATGATTACTAAAAATGAAATTTCCGTGAAATACTTTCAACGCGCTTCTCCACCTACAATTTTACTTACTATGATTTCAATAGAACTTTGCACACAGTATAACTTTGCACACTTTGATACCTAATTCTCCACACAAGTAAATCAGTTTCATAGACTTCTGGATTGATTTGCACACAAGTACACTACTGAAAATGCTTAAAAATAATTATTATACCCCGTTTGAAAAGCAGGGGGTTTATAGTGATGGGGGTGTCCGTCCGTCCGTCTGTTACACTTTGGGGTAATTCTCCTTTATTGAAAGTTGATTGTGCACTTATTTATTTCAAATCAAAGTTCATTTTTTAAATATAAATGCTAGTACGAACTCCTCCAATACAAGATGGTGATTCTTTATTACACAATACCATTGTGCAGATTTTACTTTTTTCAATTATCAAACTTCTGTTTTGATTTGTGGGTCAACATTTAGATATATCTTGATAGTAATTTAACATATATCGTTCCGCTTTGATGATATTTTACTTTTAAAAGACGTTAATAGTAACTAACAACCAAGCCTATGATAAACGGTTTAGGCAGCATTATACCTTCATCACCTGCATACATAATGTATATATCTCGGTTCATTCGATACGCAAGAGCATACTCTACGTATGAACAATTTCTAAAACTGACAAACAAGTTGATGAAACAAGAATATCAACAGTCTCGTTTGAGGTCATCATTTCGTAGGTTCTTTGGTCGATACGGTGACCTTCATTGAGTCAAATGCTGACTGACGTTTTCAATTGTTAATCCATTATTTATACACTGAATTGACGACGGATGTTTCCGTTATTTCCCGATCATGACAAGGAGCACACAGCGGATGTGACCGGTCAGCAGGGGATGCTCACTACTTTATGGCACCTGATCCCACCTCTGATGTTTCAGAGGTCCGTGTTTGCTCTACTCCTATTTTGTATTGTTTAATGGACTTTGATATTGAATACTCATGTTCGTTATCTTCATATCCTTCACAGTACCTCAAACATTTAAACGAATTAACATTGAAATGATTAATATGAATTGAAATGACTGCATCTCGGAAATAAAGTTAACAATATATTTAAGCCTCGTGTAAATAAGTTTTATTATAGTTGCATAAGATTCTGTTGCGTAGTTTGACCGACAACATTCTAATAAATTTTTATTTCGAATTCGGTCAAATAAGAGGGGGTTTCTGTCAGAACAATTAAAATGCATGCAATTTCTTGATATATTTTTTCTTCGAGTAACAAGATTGCATTGATATTCCTTAAAGGTCAATAGGATTTTTTTTTCAAAGAAAAGCGGTCGCTTGTTAAAACCCATGAGTATTGCTTTTATCACACGAAGTTGATTGCTTTGTAACAACGATCCTGAAGTTCTCTGCTTTCAATTAGAGAGTATTCTAAATTAATATGCATGAATCAGTTACGTCACAGATTACCTTGTTACGAAGTTCCTTCAAATTTCTGTGGGCCTATCATAAACTATTATCTCTACCGGCAACAACGTGTGAAACAAATGTCTTTTCCTTCAAAGATTGAAGGTGTTTTGTTACCTTATATAAAACTGTCGTTAATGCCAGTGTTTAAGAAGGACTTTTTACGTCCTGACAATTATAACAAAATTAGAGTGGCGTGAGCCTATTTTTATTGGTTGGATTGTTATCCCAGAGTTTTATGTAACTGCTGACTTAATAACTCGCTATTATGGTGACGTTTATTAGAATATCTTAAATAGTACCGTTTCAGGAAGCTTGATACCCAATGTGTTTATTTGACAGTTTAGAATTATCATCATTGTGTATGTATATGAAAATTTCAATGCGTAGATTAATTGTACCTGTAAATCTAACATTGTCATTAATAGCATACAAAATGCATCCTTTCATAAACGTTTGAATTGACTTTCTGGTATGAGGAAATAAGCGTTATGTCAGAGAAACAAAGTTCGTCTAAAATAAGCTCAAAATACCCAACAAAGAACCCGCATTTTCTCAATAAATCCAGACGATATCTGTCTTTTTCATCAAATTGTATTCATCACCTCTTTTTTTGTTCAATATTTTATCTTACTTACGATTTAAGCTGTAATTATCTAAAAAGAAATACAAATTGTCGTTAGCTACATTGTGTGACCTACCCTCAATAGACATATTGTCTCCCCACAGATATTGTTGCTTATAGATTTTTAGGTCACCTGAGTCACCCAGGTGACTTATTGCTATCCGTTTTTGTCCGTCGTGCACCGTGTGTTAACATTTAAACATTTTCAGCTTCTTCTCTGCAACCGATCAAACAATTTCAACCAACTTTGGCACAAAGCATCTATGGGTGAAGGGGAATAAAAAATGTGAATTTCATGATCCCTGCCCCCCAGGGGCCTGAGGGTAGGGCCAAAACCACTAAATGCAATCTTTAAAATCTTCTTCTTTACTCCCGGACATCACGCAGTCAAACTGTTGGCATGATTGTAATCAGCATTGAGTCCTCTATCAAAATTGTGAAATTCATGGTCTCAAGGTCAGGGGTTCTAGTGCTAGGGCGGGGCTAGAAAAATTCTTTGAAATTTTTCATCTCTGCTCCTGGGCATAAAGTAAACTAACCAAGTCCATAGTTATATTGAATAAGGCTGCCTCTTCTAAAATTGTGAATTTCATGGCCCCTGGGTCGGGGGTTCTGGTGTTAGGGCGGGACTCTATTCATTATATAGTGATAATGCATAAATTCTTTGAAAACCTTCTCCTCTGCTCCTTGGTATTAGACAAACTAACCAAGTACATAGTTATGATGAGCAAGAATGTCTCTTCCAAAATTGTGAATTTCATGGCCTCTGGGTTGGGTGTTCTGGTGTTAGGATGGGGCTCTATTGATTATATAGTAAAAATACATTAATTCTTTGAAAATCTTCTCTGCTCCTGTGTATTAAACAAACTATATAAGTATATAGTTATAATAAGCGAGAATGCCTCTTTCCAAATTGTAAATTTCATGGCCCCTGGTGTTAGGGTGGGGCTGTATTGATTATAAAGTGAAAATCATAATTCTTTCACTTCTCTGCTCCTGGGTATTAAAGCAATGAACTATGTACATAGTTATGATGAGGAAGGATATTTCTTTCCCAATTTGTGAATTTTAGGGCCCCTGGGATGGGGATTCTGGTGTTAGGGCGGAGCTTTAATGATTATATAGTGATAATACATAATTTTTTTGAAAATCTCTTCCTTTGCTCCTGTGTATTTAGCCAATGATCTAAGTAAATATTTATGACGAAGAAAGGTGCGTCTTCCGAAATGGTTAATTTCAGAGCCCCTGGGTCAAGGGTATGGGGGGGGGTACATTGTCTGAAAATGAATTAATGCTTTGGAATGTGTTCTTTGTTTTTAAACAACCATTTATGATGAAATAAAATTTATAATAACATTTCCAAATTTTGAAATATGTGGCCTCAGGGTCAGTGGTTCCTTTGGGGTGGGGTGCACAACTGGTGGTTATAAAGTGAAATGCATTTCCTTTTTTATGAGGGGGTATACCTGAACATTTTGTCAGAAAGGATTAAGTGTACATACATACTTCTTATATGAAGATATCCGGTTATAATGTTTAAAACAATATGAAAAACATCTATTTTTTTCTGTTTTCAGGTCCGAAATAACGATGGGTCCTAATGTGCTTCTATATTAGCCAACCTGCTTTTATATTCTTTCTGGGACTTCAACTCGGCATTTAGAGTCTGACACATCTGTTTCATATTTGAATCTTTTAATAGAAAAAAAGGCGTTAATGGTAAGCTAACAACCAAGCTCTGTGATAAACGTGATAACTTTTCTATCGTCAACTTCCCTTACTTATATTAGCAATATACCTTCATCGCCTGCATACGGAGTTTATATTTCAGTTGATTCGATAAAAAGAGTATGTTCTACGTATGAACAGTTTCTAAAACGAGGTAAGTTATTGACAAACAAGTTGATGAAGCAAGAATATCAGAAGTCGCGTTCAAAGTCATCATTCGTAGGTTTTATGACTTACAATGACCTTGTCAGCTCAGCTCAACCTTGTCAACGGCGGCTGTGACCGGTAAGCAGGGGAAACTCACTCCTCTATGGTATCTGTTCCTACCTCCGATGTTTTGGAGGTTCGAATTTACTCTGCTCCTATTTCAAATGTTTAATGGACTTTTGAGCTCAAATCTGTTCGTTATGTTCGCACATTTCATGAAACAAACATTGTTTAAAAACATCTACTTTAGAAGAAAACACTTTAGCTATATCGACGACGTTTATCCATTAACAATTGTCATTTTCATTCATTTTCAATATATCCCATTCAACTCAAAATAAAAGACATCATATAGTTTTCTTCGTCTCTTTCACATTTGGATGTTTTACTGTCTGAGAGTCAGTCTCTAAACTGTGCGACAAACGAGGTAAGTTAATTTTTTTCTTCTCAGCTTAATTTGTTCTGCATATGATGTTATATTTCTTATTCAATTCTCAAGAGAGCATATTATGAGTACGATCGAAGCAGGCTACTTACAAGTAAGTTAACGTTAAAGAAGTTACGTTATGATACAGGGGAAGGGAGAGGGGCTCTACAACGTGTATTGATGCATAGAAAATAAATTAATTGGCAAAAATCCTCTTAAAAACAAAAAAACTTTTATTGATAAACAACCATGATGTAACGAAGAGTTAGACAGCCCTCCTTTGGCAAGTGTGCAGCCACACTGAGTAGGAAAGAAGATGGACAAACGAAAATATCTTCTAGATTAAGAGATTCGGTAATTATCTCCCTTTCCCTTCTTTATTAGCTCACCTGAGCCGAAGGCTCAAGTGAGCTTTTCTGATCACATTTTGTCCGGCGTCCGTCTGTCTGTAAACTTTTCACATTTTTGACTTCTTCTCAAGAACCATCGGGCCAATTTCAACCAAACTTGTCACAAAGTACCCCTGGGTGAAGGAGATTCAAGTTTGTAGAATTAAAGGGCCACGTTTTATTTCAAGGGGAGATAATTAGAAATTTTAAAAATCTGACCACTGGGCCAGGAAAGATGAAACTCATGTGGAATCATCCCCAGGTGGTGAATATTCAAGTTTGATCATCATTGGTCATATTTATGTAGAAGCATCCTCAGTTGCTGTACATGTTGATTCAAGTTTTATTCACTTCATGATACTCGGGGGTAGGGGATCAAAGTTTTACAGAGGAATACAGAGGGAAAGTCTTCTTTCTAAGAACAGTAAAACTATGATTGGTCATATTTATAAGGAAGAATCCTCAATTTGTGTAGATTCAAGTTCGATCAAATAATGAACCCTGGGGAAGGGGGGGGGGCACAATGGGGGTTCAAAGTTTTACATAATATATAGGAAAATATCGTTAAAAATATTTTCAAGAACAGCAAAGCCATGATTGTTCATATTTATATGGAAGCATCTTCAGTTTGTGTCTATTCAAAGTCGTTTGAATTATGTCCCAGGGGGTAGGATGGGGCCACACTGTCTGATCAAAGTTAAGAAAAGGAATACAAAGGAAAATTCTTTAAAACTCTTATTTCTACGAAGCTACGATTGGTCATTTAAACAATAAAATGCTTTCTTTGTTTGTTATTACTGGAATGAACGGAAGCAGCTGTTGCAGAAAAAATACATAACCCGCGTAAGCGCGTAATTTTTTTCTGCAACAGCTGCGACCGTTAATTCCCAGTAATAACAAAGAAAGAAAGACATTTTATTGTTTATATTTATATCTGTTTAAATAATCAATTAAAGTAGGATTAAAAAGATTAATTATTGTATTAGTGATGCGAACGTCTTTATACGTTTCATTGATGGAACAGCCACTGATTAAGAAATCTGTACAGGCGACATGCCTACTGTAGTTTATGCAGTGATGAACGCAATGGGGTTTCTTAAGAAATAAAGGAGAAAATATTCAGTGGATGTAAATATATGTTAATGAAAGCATCCTCAGGAAGTGTTGATTCTAGTTCATTCAATTCATGACCCTGGGGTGTAGGGTGGGCGACAATGGTGGATCAAAGTTCTACATAGGAATATAGAGGAACTATTTTTTTCAAGAACAGAAAAACCATGATCAGTTATATTGTTATGGAGGCATCCTCAGGTGGTGTTAAATCAAATTCGTTCAAATGAGGCGCCCGGAGGTAGTGCTCGGCCACAGTGGAGATCAAATTTTTGCAAATGAAAACCCTAGTAAATAGGGGGATAAAATCAAATGTACGTCAAAGGTCACATGATCAGAAATTTCTGTACCACTGGAAAGAACGTGTCATAATGAACATTCTGTACCACTGGAAAGAACGTGTCATAATGAACATTCATATGAAATATTAAACCCTTACCTTTAGTTATGGGTTAGGTTAAAGTTGACATAAGACAGACAGACAGACAGATAGGACAAAAACAATATACCCCCGGGATCTTTCTATTCAGGGTCAAAAAAAATTATTCTGCGTATTTAATTTTTGTGAACAACAGTGTTTCGCACACTAGCACAGTTTAAGGAGGCTCAAAAATATAATAAATATCTTTTTTCGTCTCGAAGTTATTGAAACTTCTAATTTCTGGACGGGTTTGATTGACACATCCTTACACTTTCACAAATTATAATTTTATTCGTAAAACTTATGAAAAGGGGCAATTGTGTTGTGTGTGTTGTGAGATGAAAAAAAAAACACATTTATTATATTTTTGTGTAAAATGCTATCATTGCAATATATAAGTCGTGATAATATACAGAAAATTTAAGAAAATACTAACTTCAAATTTGTGTCTATGCACCTTTAAGATCCAAATAGAAAGGTTCAAATATTGATTGATTTATGTGATTTTTCGACATAGGATATATCTACCATTTTACCACATGAAAAAGTTTCAAAGATATCCAAGTAATTGGGAGAAGAATTCACTGTTGCTCCATCAAATGGGAGGAAATTAGCTTGCGCTGTTACTCTTACTTCATCTTCATCTAATACGATGAAAAAAAAAATACTTGAATGGATTGCAAACTATTTATTGCACTGCAGATTTGGTTTGCTCGATTTGAAATCAAAAGATATATCACTCCAACTGTATGAGATAACAATGACAGATGCCCCAGGTCATGAAACAATCGACTATAAAATATTAGTTATGGGATTTATTTTTAAATTTGCAGATAACAACACTTCTATGAAGTAATTTGGAATTTTTTTAAATTTTGGTCTGCTAAACTTCTACAACATTTAATTATAAAATAAAAATTTTGACTTTAGCTTAAGATGTTTCATGATCCAGAATCTTTACCATGCGGAGCCAGAGGGTTCTTAATAAATTGTTATTTTACCAAATTAAAATTTATTAAAATATGAGTTCAGTAAATCAGAATGAAATCACTTGTGTCATTGTGAAGCCTCTGGTGTTTTTAAAGAATGAGGCGACTTCCTACAGCTTCCAGGAGCATTCAGTAAAAAAAATTGTTTAGCAAAAAACGCAGTTTTAACCTTTTTCTCCTCGGTTGCTCACATAGGCGATATCAAAACAATCTAAATCCATTGCCTTTTGCTATCGTTGCACACCGGAAGGAGGAAAACAATGTTTAATGTGGACTCCTTTGATAATCAGGTTGTTCACACGAATTGTTTAATCCCTTCTCAGCCTACGGGAATAGTTCTTCGAGGCAGGTGTAGTTCGTTCAGCAATTTTTGCAAGTCAAAGATGCCATAACCTCTCGTGACACCAATATACATCGAATAATTTGGTTCCAGAGGTATAGTTTGAATACTTGAATTACATATACATATATTATTGATAGAGATAGGATAAATGAAATAGTATATTGTAAAGAAACGCGTTTTAGCGATCTCTAAACGGCCAATTTACGGCAGTAAAAGGATTAACCGAGTTGTTTACGGGAAAATGTTGATGATTATATCAAAAGGATAAAGTGTCTCTGTGTATAATAAAATAAAAGTAAAATAAAACATAAAACGCAATGAAATGCGAACAGGATTAAGTGTGGACGAATTACTAGGCGAGAAAGAGATTTAATATACAGAGGTAGATGTGTACATTTATTATAGGATTATGTACTAGTAGTTTCAGTAAAATATATGGCAATTCTGTTCCCAGCTTGAAAAAATATATAAATCTAAAAAATATGAAAAATTTCAATGGATTTTGACTCTGTCTGATACAGTAATTTTTCAATCTAATGACAAATCTAGAGATTTCATTCTTTAATAAATACTAGTATCTAAAACAGAAATAAATATTCCAATAAAAAAATGTGTTTTTAATTCATCCTGTCCCTACCTACAAAAATATATGGTTAATATCTCTCCTATTAAAAAGAAAGTGTTTTATCTTCTCCCATTTAATTTGAAGAGTAATATTTGTAACCAATAACTGTTTTTTAGCCGGGCTCATTGCTCGTAGAGCAATGCCCGGCTTTCGCGACGGTGTTCAACCGGAAATGCTGCTTCATCACCGCCAAATTAAATTTACGAGTTAGAATATAGTACGTTTGCGCAATCACCTTTGAGACAATACAAACACTGAATTAAAATTTCAAAGTTATCTGAAATTGTCAAAAAATAATTATAATAAAATACTTTCTAACGTCTTCGACGATTAATTATTTGCTTAAAATATGCGAAAGGTATTCATCAGATATCCCTGTCTTCGTCATATTCTATAAATAAAGGTTGTACTATCAGGCTAACACAAATGCGGGGAACATCATTAATGACTTGATGTACGCTTTGATGCAAAAATTCCCCGCTGAGGATACATATTAGTCTGGTCCAATTTATAGAAAAAAATACTTCTAACGGCAAATAATTATTATTTGGTCCAGCATAGTATTTAAACCTATTTCGAGTATGCTGAATCCGAAAAAATATGCTGGCCTTCATGAACATGGCGTTAAAAGGGTCAAAATGGCGGAAATCCAATTTTTCTAATTTTCTCTTAATGTCGTTCAAAAAGGAGAAATAATGTGTTAATATCTCACTGAGTGTAATGCAACAATAAAAATGATAATAGAATGCTAAAATTATTACTTTAACTCAGAAAATTTAGTCATTTCTACATTTAATTCGAATTTTCTCTGATTTATTTGCCTATTGTTTCTATATGCTGCTTTGTTCAGGATTTTACATTTGCAAACATCTATAAACTGCAGATTTGTATTTTTCCTCGTCAACTCGGTATTCTACAACTGAATGATGGTGCAGCTGTAAGCTATATGTCAAAAATGGCGATTCAAAATGGCGGATATTCATTTTTTCAAATTATTTCTGAACGTTTAAATAGGAGAAAGGATTTGTGAATATCTTACTGAGTGTAGTACAACTATGAAAATGACAATAGAGCATTGATATTATCACTTTAATTCGGAAAATTTGATTTTAAATTTGAAATGTGTTAATTAGCTCATATTGGCGATTCAAAATGAAATTTACAAAAACACATAAAATGTCTATATAATGTAAATTTATGACCGAACTGAGTTTACAGTGATCTACTACTAAACAATAACAATGCTTAAATTCTCAAGTATAACATACAGTTTGAAAATAAATTTATTACAGTTAGATATTCACTATGTAGATTCGTGACAAACAAAATTTTAAAAACTCCTAAATAAAAACACGATTTTTTAAAGTTACAAATTAAAAGCAGCATAATTCTGTAATTTTTTGTTATTTTCAAAAGAAAAAAAAGAAGAAAAGCCCCACACAAGTGCTAATCTAGAAACCCGACTTGAGAAGGGGCTGATCAATTTTTAAATCAACGGTCACACCGTAAAACATATTAAGATCTTAAAATTATATCTAATGAAAGCGTACTTACGCTATAGGGCTACAAAGTCAAAAAATGTAGAAACAAATTTCGCACATGTATAAATATGGCGCTTGCCAAACAACGGGGAATGAAATTTTAAACGGAGACATTACAAAAATTGTAAAAACTCCTAAATAAAAACACGATTTGTTAAAGTTACAAATTAAAAACAGCATAATTCTGTAATTTTTTGTTATTTTCAAAAGAAAAAAAAGAAGAAAAGCCCCACACAAGTGCTAATCTAGAAACCCGACAGGAATTTGACAATCTTAGATAGAAATAAAAGTAACATCTTCAAATGACCATTTTTAAACGGAGAATGTTTTTCGAATACCTACAAAACTGAGTATTTTCATATGTCGAAGAGGAAAAAACGAACTGTAATTGATCTAAAAAGAATCTATAAATAATTCAAATATGTGAATAAGGCTTAAAACGGACCCCTGGATATTCGAGAGGTGAGATCAGGTCCCAAGGAGGAGTTAACATCACGTGTTAAACGGTTACACCCGCCGTGAGTCCTATATGTATTGATCAGGTAGAAGGATCATTCTCTAGTCAAAATCAGAATCAAAATCAAAACAGCTTAATAATTCGTATACAACAGGTCAGCCAAAAAAACTGCCCAATATTTGCTAACAAGGTCATGAGAGCGACAATAGCATTTACAATATGCCGGCTTGAAATCTAATGTAACATCAACTTATCTGTCAGTAATCTGCATCGATTTGAAAACTTGTACTTAACTGGAGCATACTCATGATTATCGAATAAATTTGGCGATATAAACACCATATGTAGGTTAACCGTGATAGTGGAATATAACTACCGTATAATCCCTATTAGCTGCCCCTGTTCCTATAAGCGCCCCCTTTGGTCTTTTCAATTGTCAGGAAATAAGGGCTCCCTGTACAGTGATTAAAATCAACAAAAATCTATCAAAAAATCGTTGAAAGTGAAAATGAAACTTTTCTATTATCCAATTTCTCAGTAGAAAATGATTAATTTAGCATAATTTGGGTGGATTATCTTCACTTAAAAGTAAAGTTAGACATTATTTTAGTGGTTCCTTGTATTTATTAATTTTTTTTTTTTTTTGAAAAGATTGTAGATCTTAAAATATGACATTAAATCATGTTAAATATCATAAAGAGAATATAAAGAGAAGAACCGTCCTTTTTTTTCAATTTTCTAAGCGCCCGGGGCGGTTAATAGGGATTATACGGTACATAAAGTTGACATAGTCATCTTTTTTCCATACAATTTAGTTTGTGGCGTCTCAATATGCGTGAAAATTCATGGAAATTTTTATAACAAACAAGTCAAAAGTTGTGACTTGAAGTGGTATTTTTGTGCTTACCAGCTGATCACAAAATAAAAATTATTTATGGTTATGAAAATTAAATGTCAGACGCAATAATTTTGGCGTGTATATGTACAATTCAAAGGTTTGTACTTTGTACAATGGAATTTCTAACAAAATACAAGGAAATGAAAAAGAAACAAAACTTGTAGTTTATAACAAATGACAAAGGTTTTAATATTTTCAACAATGTATTGGTACCGTAAAATTAATAGTAATCTTCACAGTTCAAAATTTTTAAGTTTCTCATTTACTCCCATTTGTAAGAATGCTGACTTAAAGTACGAGTATCTTTAAAAACTAGTGCGTAAAAACGTCTGTTTAATTATGAATGAAACGCTATATATATATTTCCATCTACCGAGTTTTGAAAATCTGGGTGAGGTAAATGGACCAATTATCACTATTTGTACTGCGTCCCTCAATTTAAAGAAAAATCGACACAACAAAGGTTTCTTTTGTAAAATTGATATCTGTCCAAATATATAAGATCGGGTAACGAGTGTTTATTGTCAGAACAGTATAAATATACATTTGGAATGAATATCGACAAAGCACAAAAAATAAACAATAACATATAGGTAGAGTTCCATCCCTGAACTACTTGCATTAATTTTTCAGCACCTTTTTAGATATGTCTATATGCTTTACTCGAGTGTAAAAGTTACAGAAAACGTTTTAATAACAATTTATGAATGGGAGCTTCGATTTGAGGGGGTGGCCGTAAATATTTTAGTTGATACCGGAAATCGCTAATTCCATGGTCTTATTGTAGATTTTGTGTGAAATACTTAAAATAACGTTTTCCTTTGTTATATATTTTAATAAGTCTTAAAATTGAATAAATTGTTTATACATGTATGCAATCATTTTATAAATAATTGCGTGTGATATATTTATTTTCATTTTTACAAAATAATTAATACATATAACACTCATGCATAATATCTCCAAAATGACCTCAAACTCACAGAAAATGTGAAGTTTCAGAATATCTGACAAAAAAACTTGCAAATAAAGAATAGTTGAAGTCCCAGTTTTCTCTGCATAAGCAGATTGTTATCTTTCTTCTTGCATTTCTATATGCTATCATGAATATGGCCGGGGCATATCCGCCTTCAGTCCTCTCCTTTTTCTGTCCTTCTGTCCTTGTGTGTAGCTCAAACTTAAAAAAAAAAAAATCCGAGATTTTTTTTTATCAAGCTTCATATGCTGATACATATTACTGAGAGTATAGTGTCTAGACATTTTTGGCCTTGACCTCTGCTATGATCTTGATTTTTCTTTTCTTAAGGACAGACGAGACGTTCCTCAATAATATATAATTTTTTCTAAGATTTTGTCATTGAAGAACTACATTTTTGGCCTTGACCTCAATAATATATAATTTTTTCTAAGATTTTGCTATGATCTTCGCAAAAAATTTTTACCAGGCAATTGTTTGGCATTTCTTATATAATCCTTCAGGGGAAAAAAATTAGTTTGCCAAAGTCACATTTTTAGTGTTTCAAATTTTTAAAAAACAATTAGAAACAGGTTTAGAAATCAGCAAGTAATTACAATTTTGTATATTTTTCATACATTATGAATATATACAAAACAGAAATTTGGGGAACGTATCGTCTGACCTTAAATTTGTGTTAAGCTCAATTTCAAAGAAGCTGTTCAAGATTTTTTTTAATCTTATGCTGATACATATTTATGAGAACTTTATGTATATAACTTTATCAACATTTTTTTAAATCTTGACCGTTCCTGTTACCTTGACATCACCTCTTCTTTAATAAGTGGTTATTTTAATTTTTTAAAAAGACAATAATTATACACTTTGTATTTTATCAAACCTTCTATATTCCAGCTCAATTTCAAAGCAACTATTCATGTGATTATTATCTAACTTCATATGATGATACATATATTGAAAAGAGCTTTTCAATTGCATCAACGTTTTTTACTATGTCCTTTCGTTTGACATTGACCTCAAATTCTTAAATAGTTGATTATCTTAGATTGAAAAGAAATTAAAGATATTTTAACAAACCTGTAATTTCATATATGTATTGGTTAGCTGTTCAACTGTATAAACATTTTTTAACCTTGACTTCTCCTTTGACCTTGCACTCAGTAATTTTAAAATTGGAAAGTTAATAATTTAAGTTTATCTAAACCTTTTCTTTGAAGAAATTACGTAATTTTCCTCACACTTGATTTTAGTTTCAAGAAATTATTCAATTATTATGTTAGCGTATGTACTGATACAATTTTTTTCTTCAGATTTTCTATGTATAATTTTTTTTACTCTGATCTTCCCAATGACATGGACCATACTATTTATTGTGTATTAAATTTAGTTTTTAAGAAACTTTTCAAGGTATTTTCATTCAACTTCATACATTAATACAATTAATATACAGAATTTCATGTTGCATAGCAAATAAAACATATTCGTTGCATATCTATATTTTTTTTTCTTCGAATGGAAAAAAAAATAAATAAATAAAATTTTGATATTGCTTTATATTATGTTACTTTCTCTGATTAGGAGTGCTATTGACTTTTAAAAGCTGTTGGACTCTATAGCAATCAATTTCTGTCAAACAAAAATTCTTTGTTTACGTCATCCGTAAGTTATAGAAATTAGCATTTGAACTGAAAAAAAATTAATTATATGAATTGTCTGGACTTACGCAGAATGTATATTTATTTTTAATATAAAAGGCGCAATATTATCTCTGTAAATGTATCCTGTGCTGCTAATAAACGTAGTTTGTGAAAATGCGAAAATCATGATTTGCACTCTTGGTGTTAAAAATGTGAAAAAGACGACATTTATAGTTTATTATAAAAACTGAAGGAATTATAACTCCCTCTCAGCTACACCCGTTTGACTTTGTTATAGAGTATGTGTATATAGCTCTCTCATTTCTCAGATTCTGTCAGTATGGGATACATGTACAATAAGTCCTTTTCTGATCTGAAGCTTACATAAGTTTAGAATCACACTCTGCTGTTTATCTGTAAGGTGATTTCAAAAAGAACATATCTAATTAAATTGTACAAATTTGAAAAAAAGTCATATATTTCCGGGATATTTATACCCCCGCTTGAAAAGTGGGGGGGGGGGGGGGGGGGGAGGGGTGGTATATAGTAATTGTGGTGTCCATCTGTCTGTACGTTCGTCCGCCTGTAACGCTTTGGGGTACCCATCTCTTCCTCCTATACTGCTGAATGAAATATAATGAGACTTTCATAGAATGTTTGTTATATAGTGCCATTGTGCACCTCCTATTTTATTTTTTGATCGGACACATATTTCTGGTTTATTTTCCCATAGGCATAGCGAAACGTTGACCTGCCATTCCTTCTGTAAAATTGAAGGTTACCCATCTCTTATCCACATTCACAATAAAATTTTATGTTACTTTCACAGATTCTTTATTGCATAATGCCATTGTGACCTTCTATTTAACTTTTTCATCTGGCACTTATTTCGGGTTTTCCAGAGCAAAACATGGACTTTTCCATTATAATCATATAGGAGGCGGTGGTATCATTTAGAGAGCTCAGTGCTCACAGTACCTCTAGTTTAAATAACTGAAAATGACATGGGGGTCAGCGTTGGTACGAACCAAATACATCTTACTCGCGGGATCCACGCAAAAAAAGTTCAAAATCAGGCACATAAACAAACCTGACATATGCTCGACTTGCCATTATGTTGAAAGTTAGTACTGAAGAATTTAGAGCTCCAACCATATGCGTTTGTCCCATACAGTAGGTACGTTTGCCACTATACAATAAACTAGAGGTACTGTGAGCAATGAGCTCACTAAATGATACCCCCCTTCTCCCATGTGATTATAATGGAAAAGTCCATGTTTTGCTATGGCCGGGAAACCCAAAATATGTGTCGGATCAAAAAGTAAAATAGGAGGTGCACAATGGCAATATGTAATAAAGATTTTGTGAAAGTTTCATTAAATTTCACTCAGTGGTATAAGAGGAGTTGCGGATAAGAGATGGGTACCCTAAAGCGTAACAGACAGACGGACGGACATACCGATTACAGTATACCCTTCCACTTTTCAAGCGGGGGGTATAAATATTGGTTAACTTACTTACTGTATTATACAAGCTCGATCCTGTGGAAATTTCAATCTGATCTCTAATCTGGAAAATACAAATGTCCTGCAGTATCCTAAGATTTCTTACTCACTCTTTACTCCTTAATTAAATATTAACAACAGTGAAGAAGAACCTTCAAGAGCACTCTACAACACATCGTCGCAAACCACGGCGAAAATGTACGATCTTCTCCCATATATGCGGACTCCGGACCGTGGCTTGAGACGATGCCTACAACAGTATATTCGAGAAATGGTAAACGTTGATAATTGGAAACCCAAAGGAACTTTTAGAACGTTTAAAATAACAAAATTTTTACCAAAAATCAATAACTTTAAGAAGTTGAACTTATAAACACATTTTTACAACCATTTCCCACGATAAATCAAATTAAGGACTTTTTGACATCATAGACAGCTTTTCCAGTAAAAATAGAACTCGTAAATTTACCTACGGTGGCATTGGCCATTTGCAAAAAAATAATTTTGCTAATAAACGTTATGATTGTACAAACAAGTACGCTGAAGTTGAATATAAAAAGCTGGAGTTTCTAAGTGACAATATCAATGCAGTTTTTGGGAGATGTGATTTTCCAACAATCTGTCGGAATTTCCATGGGTACCAATTGGGTCCTGTTATTTGCAGACCTATTTTTTTGTATTTATTTAAACCAGATTTGATCCATACACTTATACATGAGATTAAGAAAACACGTGTGGTCTTCAACTCGATATTTAGATTTCTTTAATAAATAATAGTTACTTCCATTTAATATCCCAGTGAACGTGAAAAAACAGAAACCACAGTCTAACACATCTATTTAATATTTTATAATTTACCAGGAATAGGCATTGCTAGTAATCTAACAACAGACTCAATGATAAAGTGATGATTTAGTTTTTTCTATCGTCCACTTCCCTTTCTTGTGTAGCACTATACCCTTATCATCTGCATACGGGGTTTATGCCTCCTTGTTAAAAAACGCATGTTCTACGTAAGTCTCGTTGTCTAAAACAAGACAAGCTTTTGATAAACAATACCTTTATCATGAATACACATAATAGGATTGGACACCAGACACTGCCTATATAAGTCTTCCCCAAAACAATGATATCTACTGTAACAATATAAAAGTGAACATTTTGCAAGTTCTATGGTCGATACAGTAAATTTGTCAACAAGTACAATCTAAATACAAGTCGAATGCTGACTTACATGTTAAATAACCCCCAGTTACACACTGCAGTGTACAGATTCTTTTTTTTTTTGTTTACCTCGATCATGACGAGGAGCATAAGACATGTGTGACCGGTCGACAGGGGATGCTTATTCCTTCATGACACTCGATCCCTCTTCTGATGTTTTAGAGGTCCTTTTTCCTCTGCTCCCAATTTGTATTAATTATTTCAATGGACTTCTGAGCTTAATTACTGTTCGTTATGTCCATATATCCATTAAAAATTAAACAATGCTTTTTTTTTTGTTTTAACGTCCCTTTCAAGAAATTCTCGGTCATATTGAGTGCATTTTAATTCATTCCTTATGCAGTATTTTTCAAGATATGCAATGTAATGAAAATTGGTTTCAAAACATCGAATTTTACTTTGATTGGAACATAAAGTTTAAATTATTTATAAAATTAAAACATGGATACGATTTTTGAAAGCTTAACTTTGAGCAAGAATATTCATTTTTTATCTTGTCACAATATTCAGTGGCACTTGATTCTGCAATAATTTTTTTAATCCATAATTTA
Organism: Saccostrea cuccullata; assembly: GCF_032062105.1. Lineage (NCBI taxonomy): Eukaryota > Metazoa > Mollusca > Bivalvia > Ostreida > Ostreidae > Saccostrea > Saccostrea cuccullata. The sequence continues at coordinate 215,775 of NW_026925048.1, forward strand.
TATTATTTTACTATAGGTTAAAGAATTCTTACAGAATCAAGTGTCTGTGACAATACTTTATAAAACTGTAGCATAAAGTATATATTTTAGACTTGCTTGAAGATTTCTACTAGCCTACTTGAGATGATGTTGATAAATCATTTGATTGCCAAAATCACTTTGGAACTTTTAGAAACTTGCGATAGTCTTGTAAAAATGCACCCCAGCTAGGTCCTGTTGTGACAAAAAATAATCTGATTTTCATGTTTATTAGTATAAAAGCTGGGGGAAATTATGTACGAAAGTCTTTTTTAACTTGTTTACCGTGCAATGTTGAATGTTAATGAAAGAATATGCATGATGTACTCGTATGCTGCGTTGAAGTCATTCATTGAGTAAAGAGGTGGCACCGTTTACACTTTTTTTATTTATTTTTGCGTGATACTAGTATAAGAGGAGATTAAACTTAAGGAAAATATCAATTTATTTAATTTTAAAAAGAATAACAAATGTTTTGCGCTTTAAAAATATTAAATTGATATTTCACTTGATAGTTCACACATCCTGTTTTATTTATTTTCGTGTACATATACGTGTACATATGTAGGATTTTTGATTTTTAACTCATGGAAATTTTCAATATGACGTCTTTTACAGGTTTGGCATAATATAAACACGTATTTGGTTTGATTGGAGGTGGCAAAACTAAGAAACTTTTTTTGTCACTGAGTTTGATGTATTCGAATTAATCTATGATGTTTTTTTAAACTCGGCTGTATCACGCGTAGTATCTCTCTCTCTCTCTCTCTCTCTCTCTCTCTCTCTCTCTCTCTCATATACATAAACACATATTAATTTATTGCGTTCAACTTGGAAACTCGTTTATATATTTCATATATCAAATGATGTAATAAAATGAACTATCTCAAACATGAACAAAAAAATTTCCTTTGGTAAGGTAAAAAATTCTCTGATTAAATTCATCAAGGTCCTCAAAAATCCATGGACAACAAGAGGTGGGAAAGGGAACACATACTCTCGTCCCAAATTTTCACTCCTTTTCCTGAATAAGAAAATAAATCCTGACAGGGGAAAGTAAAATGTTATAATGAACACTCTGTCGTTTGATTCTATGTGACCACAAATATTTTATATTGCAATTGATCATTGATTTAAGGTCCGCATGCTAGCAAGGCGGTAACGGGACCCATCGAGTAATAATGGCCATTATATGATAATTTTCTTGAATCGTGGACCTGCGTAATGATTCAAAACTCTGTATTTATGGGTAATAAATTATGGGAAGAAACGTAAATAAAAGTATTTCCAACTTGTACAAGTCACAGATGCCTAAAGTCAAGATATTTGGTTTAATGACTGAATAATCTCCTTCTTTAACCAAATTTTGAATATTTGACATGTAATTTTTCTTCATTAACCTCATTATTCCCATGCATATTTGAGGGAGGAAATCACAGTAGCTATTTTCACAATTTCTGTACTTTTATCGTGTATTACAGTATGAAGAGGGCACAAATTTAATAAGAATTGTATTTTGAAACACAGAGAAAAATAAAAACTATTTAAATGTAAATATTATTCCGTTGTTTTTGAATGCGTTTTTAATTAAATGGTAATTTTGACTGTACTTATTGAGAACAATTTTATTTACTTCATAATGTGCTATTTCTACGTTTAAGTTAATATTTTGTTTTAATTTTAGAAAATAATGCACTCGAACACCTTTATAATGAAGTGTTTTGATCATATGGTATATAACTACCAGTATATGTGAAGAATGTGATGTTTTAGATCGTATAAACAGATGAAAGAACGAACGTTTATTTTAGTTTTTTACTCAGATGGAAATGTCAACAGTTAAGGGAACCAAGTTATCCTATGGTCTGAAGGGAATGCAGTGAGGAGAATTTTCATACCCTATCACGCGTATTAAGCTAACTTCTTTTAAGGCATGGACAAAAAGATCAATGACATTCACAAACTTTGCCAAGAACAGTCTTTACCTATATTATAATCGTAGGTCGGATAAGTCGAAGTCTTTATCTGAAGCAAGAAAGCAGCATATCACATCATTAAAATATTTTTTATCATTATTATACTGCGGATTATACAAGAGAAAAACATCATTTTTAATGACTTTAAATAGTTGGAATTTCATTTTGTTCTTTTTGACTTTCATTTTCATAATTATTTTTGGAGAAATGCATCTGTTATTTATACTTTAAGGGTCTATGTATCCCGAAGGATAAAATGCAAATTGATGTACTAGGTAACAAAGAGAATAAGAACTCTGTTGGTTTTTGTTAGCCTGGTTTTTAAAGACTTTCTAGTCAGAAGCATTTTTATTTTTAAAAACAATCTTGGAAATCAATATACATAGTTGTTTTACTGAAATTTTATGGCCCGAGGAAATGATGTCAGATTTAAGCATCATTTTAAGTTACATATTGTAAAAAAGAAAATGTCGCCAGGACACCTTGACCTAAATTAATACAATGATGGGATTTAAGTTTTATTTAACATTCCTGAAGTAGCTTATAAACCCCACTCATATTCTAAATATCTTTTAATTTCATTCGCTCTAAGTGATTTAACAAATAAATAAACTACTAACTTTTAAAACAACCTTGTCGCTCTATATAAGTACATGTGCATGTACCACAGAACACATCGGTGCGCGTCTTTACATCCGTATAAAAATGCTGCTTTGTACAATGCTTTAAACCTTATATTATTAATAAATCTCTGCATGCTCCGTGACATTGAAGGTAAAAAATAATTTAGGACCATCCATTTATAATTTTGGTGTCTTTCTTTCTTTGTCAGCCCCTACCTGTGAAAAACGAGGAGATAATACGTCTAGACCAAGTTTGCATTTTATCTCGCATCAAAGATTATTTTTTAGGGAATACAGGCCTTATTTTTTAGGAGAACCTGCTAGTAGGGACTAGCAGGGCTTAAGCTTTGCAATGCTCTAATGAATTTTGGCATTGTGTCATCTCAATATGAGTGAAAAATTCTCGAACTGACAAATAAACAATCAAAACATTCCCCCAAAATAAACTGTACAAGTATCCCAGGAAACCCGGTAAAAAGTTCCTAGGAGACCTGGTAAAAAGTTTCAGTCATTTTGATTAAATATGATGAAATCCCTCAATTAAGTTAAGATGTTGGGAAGATAATATTGCTGTCCCAAAAGAATGTTCTCCTTGATCTTTGAGCTTATTACTTGTATTGTCCGTCCTGAATAGGACAAATATTCGGATTTATTTTGAAAAGGTCACATTAATTTATTACCGCAATATCTCAGAAAAGAGCACTACCAAAGAGGAAAGGTATTATGTCAATCATCCTTTTGCTATAGGTTAAGGGACTTCCAGGAATTAGTTGAATCACAATGTGCAGATTCCTTGTTACATCAGATGTCGACATCTTTCTTAGTTTGTCTTCAAGGTAAACAATTAACACGCCAACGCAATCATTTAACAATCCATTTTTTTTTTTGCCATTAAATTACTGAGCTGGTTTAAATGAATATGAACGTATCCGATTTACACCAGACTGTGAAATATATTGACTTTGAAATGCCAAGGATAACAAAATAATGATGCAATTCTTGTACATAACCTATACGTAGAGTCTGTGTGTACTCCGCGATCTATTAAACCTAAAAGTATCAATCTAAACAGAACCCCGTCATGTGTGTATTTTAAAGGTTTGACCTTGTCCCAATGACTTTTATTATACCCCCCCCCCCCCGCTTGAAAAGGGGGTGGGTATATAGTAATCGGTATGTCCGTCCCTCCGTCTGTCTGTCCGTCCGTCTGTTACGCTTTGGCGTACCGTAACAGACAGACGGACGGACGGACATACTGATTACAGTATACCCTCCCACTTTTCAAGCGGGGGTATAATAAAATATAATGGAAAAGTGTGTACAGAAAAACACAAAAACGGACAGCTGAATGAAAATTTACTAAGGTGCTGTCCATCCCCTTTCCATATTCGAGCCTGTCGGATGCTTCACATGGAATCACATGTCATTGGCCAAAGTCAAAAATTATTACTGCAATCAAAATTTAGTGCATTAGGCGTACAGCATTTCTTTCATATTCCTTCCACTACAGTTTGTCAGTACATGATGCTATTGTTCATTTCAAGCCTAAACTAAAAACATATCATTTTTAAAAATCCTGAGCAAATGAAGTCAGCGGTCAGAATTCAACAAAGTATCTCTACGTGTATGTGCCACGTATCTTTCTAATCCCTACAACATACTTTACAAAATTTTATGATTGTGAATACGGAAACGGGAAACTAATTAACAAAAAAGGCCCAAAACTTTAGAAGTAGAAAACAACTGTTCCTAAGGCTGTTCAGGCACTTCCTCTATTCAATACCGCATTTGAAATTTTTTCTGTCATGATTTGCTTTCAGTCTGTTTCCACGTGAGACTTCCAGCATGACATAAATGGAATTCTGTTTGTAAGTACTGGCAATGTCATCCGACTTCGCTGTGGTTTCTTCAATGTCTTGTACATCTCTCTACCGTCTGAAAGAAATAATTAAACTTGTCAATTCTCTATTTTGGAAAAAAATACAGCATGTAAGGTTGTTCACATATAAAAGATTATTTTGCCGATGCAACACTTTCGAATTCCGATTTTTTATTTGTTTTAATTGATTATTTTAGGCTATAAGGTAAAAAAAATGTGACAGATTTTTGCAATTGAATGTAGTGAATATAACGAAATCGCACACATTCTTTATTGATAATCCTGAACATATTTTTAAGGGATTTTAAGATTGAATCTAAGGTCAAGACTTAGTTTACAACTACTACTATGTTCAAAAACTCTATATTCTGGATCTGATAATATCAATGGGTTATACTAGTATTTGTAGTTTTTGATTGACAATATCTTTGTGGTACTCTGAAGTTAACAACAAAAAGATCCTTGAGTTTCTGATTGACAATATCGATGCTGTTTTTAGAGAGTCTTCCAAAAATCTATTGGACTTCCCATGGGTACTTATTGCGCCCCGTTATTAGCAGACCTATTTTTGTATTCACATGTAGCAGAAATTGTTCAATTTCTTATTCGTGAAAAGAAGATAGCATTTGCTGTGTCCTTCAACTCGACATTATAATATAACGACGACGTGTTATCAATTAACGATGATTATTTCCATTCATATGTCAATAATATATACCCGGGTGGGCTTGAAATAAAAGATATCACAGATACTAAAACACCTGTCTCATAATCAGTCTGATTAAAATCAGATCTTTGTTACTCTCCGAAATTCTGATGGTCGCTGTACACTTGTATACAGCGACCATCAGAATTTGAGAGCGTACCAAAGATCTGATTGTAATCAGATTGATTGATTAGTTTTATAATATTGGATAATTTAGTATAAAAAGACTTAATGGAAATCTAACAAACAAACTGTATGATAAAACATTCTTACTAATGCAGCAATATCCCTTCATCAACTGCATACAAGTTTTATATCTCTCAGTTGATACGATACGCAAGAGCATGTTCTACTTATGAATAATTTCTAAGACGAGGTAAGTTATTGACAAACAAGTTGATGAAACAAGAATATAAGAAGTTTCGTTTATAGTCATCATTTCATAAGTTCTAAAATCGAAACAATGACCTTTTCAGCAAATACAATCTATTATCACATCAAATGGTTACTGATGTTTTTCATACTCAGTACTAATTGTGAGGCCATTATTTACACACTGGATTTTTCCGTTATTTTCCTATCATGACTAGGAGCACATGGCGGGCGCGACCGGTCGGCAGGGGATGCTCACTCCTGCAAGGCACCTGTTCCCACCTCTGATGATTTAGAGGTCCGTATTTGCTCTGCTCCAAAATTTGCATTGTTTCATGGATTTTTGAGCTTGAATACGGTTTGTTATCTCCATATATTTCATTTTTTGTATAAACTAAAACATACTAAGCACTACAACATACAATAAGGTGCGAACTATAAAATGATGTACACTACAAAATACGATATAGACTTTATATAATTTGTCATACAAATCACAAATTCCTGCACAAATAACAATAAGATCTTGTTGCAAGCTAAAAATGGTCCACAAATTTATACACATAAAATACGACATGCTTTAAGTTAGCTTAAAACGTTACAATTTCTAATTGTCATGCCTTTTGTACATGAATTAATGAAATTGCTGCTACAATCTAAAAAGCTCATCTTTAACTATATCGAATAAGAAAAAAAATCTGCATACAAATGTATTAATATTAATTACATGTAATTATCAGATGAGCCTTATAAAAGACGTGGTAAACACCTTGGTAACCTACACCTTCACAGTGCAAATATATTTAGAGAGACTTTTAATATTTTTTAAAGTTTGTCAAGTGTTTCCCTTGTTTTGCTAGACCACCTGTGAGAGAATATTTTATTGATAAACTTTTATCTCGAATACATCTTTCTGATGCAGATGCCATCTCTAGAATGTGTCATTTATTGGTAGAATTTGACAGATCCCCTTACTTTGTAGTTCACAAAGTTCATGATGGTTCTTGACTTTAGTTGGTAAATACAATGTTTTCAGTTAAATGCCCATCAACTGAGTATATCATTAGAACTTTAATCTATTTTTTACAGATATTTTGTACCTGTTTATCTAATCGTCGGTAACGTGATCTATTTTGGGGTTTAATATCGTGAAAAATGTTTTTTCTTGTGCTGCTTACACTTGTAGTGTAATTAATCTATGGCAACCAATTTCAATGAAATACCATAACTAGATCTTGGGAAGAAAAGGATATACATGTATATACCGTGGTATGGGACAAATCATGTCGAATGCGAATTCAAACAAAAAACAAAAAAAAAAATCAAACAAAAATTAAATATCGCTTATGAGAGATCGATCTTGTTAATAAATTAAGTCTTGATTAAACAAGGAAATTAAATACAAAAATTAGTCTTTGTCGGTTGCAGACTGTGTAAAAGAAATCCCTAGAAGCACATTTTTAACATTAATTGACTAACATAAGGAAGTTTATTTAGCGTAATAAGAAATCAATGATATATTGTAGGTTAAGAACTATACCAATGCCGGGGGCTTTAAATCTCGCATGACCGTCCGGGGATGGGTGGGGTGGTCGTGCCCCATTAATTTTGCCGGTATATAGTATACTACAGAAAACAAAGCTACTACATGTATATATGGATGTCCTCCCTCAGCTTTCAATAAATAAATGTCCGGTAATCTTACCTTGTTGTTTGTAAACATTTTTTTGTTTGGTTGTGTCCCATGGACCAAAATTGCCTCCTACGGCTCTTAAATATCAATATATAGGGGTGGGGTGGATGGAGGTTTCTTTTTATCTTTTTATAGGATGTATAAGTTCGTTTTTAAAAGTCGCTTTGGAAATATTTATACGTGAAACTTTGTGCCATCAAGATTAAATTTTTACTCTAGAGAGCGAGTTTAGCGAAACGGAAAGTGAGGTAATAAGATATGAATTATGAATTTTTCGAAGTGAGTATTTTACTCAAGGTTTTAATATTTTTAAAGAATTTTCAAATTTATATGCATGCTATTTTGGACTTACATGGCACGACATGGGTCCGTAGTTTTTATGTTGGAATACATGGATTTGAACTTCCATAAAATTGCCAAAATTATACATGTATTTTGCTTTATAGATATGCAAATGGGATATTGAGAGAGTTTCATAAACAACAGTGAATGTCCTGGTCCATTAAGTAAAAAGAAATTACTCAGTTTGTCTGCGATTCTCCAAAATTCATAAGCAAAGGCCGGCATCGTCAATATTTTTAACACAGGTATCAATTTTTAAAAGTATTTTTTTATTTACACTACTAGAGTTCACGCTGAGTGTGTATACAAATTGATTAGCAAGCTTTCTATATCAACTGTAACAACTGAAGGAAATAGAATTTCAATATTGATTCCTGCTATTTTTTGCGATACCGATATGGAATATATTCGTATGTCCTTGCAAGAGGACCAAACCTACAAGATAATATATGCACTGATGAAGTCTCTTTTAAAGATTAGATTATATGTACTCTAGTGTCCAGACCATAGAAGTCATGTCTTTAATATGAACATTTTATAAAATATAGATAGAGAACTCTTCTCGACTTGTTTTTGTCAGAGGTCTTCATATGTCCTTGCAAGAGGATAAAACCTACAAGATAATATGTGCACTGATGAAGTTTCTTTTCAAGATTAGATTATTTGTACTTTATAATGCAGTGTCCAGACCAAAGAAGTCATGTCTTTAATATGAACAGTTTATAAATGTAGATATGGACCTCTTCTCAACTTGTTTTTGTCACAGGGCTCTGCGCTCGGTGTTGACAAAGATAGAAATTAGTAGACCAAGATGTCTTTTCTCAGCATATTGTCAACTTATTACATAAAAACCAATTATGAAACTTCCAATCTTTCTTTTTATCGACGTTTCGTTTAAAATATATACGAACTTACGTCAATCTTCGATAGTACGCCCCAAATATTTTGGACTGACGTCAATTTGCTTGTCTGTATTAATGATTACATTCAAAAGCGTATTAAAAGTAGGTTACATTAAACTGTACTCGCTATTGTTTAATGTTTATCTGTTTAATAATGAACATTGTCCATACTTGATACTCCTTTAAACCTCTATTTATCCCGATATGTAGAACCTTGGTCTATCTATATCAGCATGGAATGCACACATCTCGGTCTTACATCTCAAATAAGTAACAAAACAGGATTAAAACTTTGAGAATTTTTCTTCGTTTTTTTTTTATCAGCTGCCTTTAATTGCTTCCTCTAATCAATACATGGAATTGTTTTTTTCTTTGTAAAGTAATGGAACCTTTTCTTGTTCTGTTTCGTCTCCTTAACTCGTTTGGATTAATAATAAAGGTGCATTGCATTACTAAGTACCACACATGTTATTTCTTTTTATTTCCGACTGAATTTAATATATAATTGCCAAAACAATGTTAATAATTAAACGTTTTCCATCAATTAGGGCACCCATTCCCAAAGAACAGGAAAACAAACAGCGGACCAGAAGCAAAAAGTTTCCAATATAGCCATTTCGCCATTGTCATCTTAATATCTTCCTTTTTTGTTTTTGTACATGTACAATTAAATACAACGAAAATACAGTTTTATAATTTTAAAAAGTTGCTGCTTCCACAGGCTATGGCGCATACGTTTGTATCTAGAAAAGTCAACTTCCCTTATTTATGCAGCGATGAATATCATCAAATCACCTGCATATGTCTTTAAAACAAAGAACTGCAAACGATAGCACACATATTGTTCTCCCGCGTACCTCCAAGTTCAAAAGTTAACATATTCAAATGATTTTTAATGTTTTTATCGACCGCAGCAGCGGTCGATCTATTAGTGGTTGTGTGAGAAAGTGCAAATGGGGCAATGAAACGTTAATGTTTTATTTAGTTCAGTAAAATAATTTTTAAATTATAACATGTATAAAATAATGAGTAAAATATTGAGAAAAAACTTGCTTTAAAATAAGTATTAATTGTTGTTATTATGTTTCAATTTTCATTATCATTTCCCATCAAACATTAAATGATTTTTTTTTAACAACTATCAATACTGTGCAAATCAAAGATCATTATGCTATCTGTTCATATGTTTTGTTGTAAGGCCATTACTTTGAAACTGCATCGTCTATGAATTTTCCTGTTTACCCGTTGATGACAAGGGATACAAGGCGGTGACACCGGTAGACTGGGGCTGTGTAGTTCTCCGAGGCACCTGATCCGTCCACTGTTTTCAGAGATCCGTGTTAGCTTTGTTCAAATTTGTATTGTTTTAAATGGACTTCTGAAAATGATCACTTTCCTTATCTTAACATTTCAGTTTTTGCTGGCTTGCTGTCTATTGTTCATCAAAATGACTGTGATATTTTATTAGTTTATGAATAAATCATATACAGTACCAGTAATCTTATTAATTAAAACAGATCTTTGATAAGATAGAACCATTTTCAGTTTAGTTTGGACTTTCAGTAAGACGTGGTACTCTCGGCGCTACGTAATTAGCGTCTGTCAAATGGCGAATACATTCTCATTGGTTAAGAAATTAATAACATCAGTAACTTTAAATTGTTGTTGACAACGATGAAACGACTTAAGCTCCACCTCTTTGCCGTACGAGACAACGTTATTGGTTATTCGAAACACTAGTTGGCATTTGCCAAAATTTCTATCCCATGTATATTTCAACAGTGAAGGAAAGCTGTGTAAATTTCAGAAACTAATTATGTAACGTCGAGAATGCCACGCCTTACTGAAAGTCCAAACTAACCTGGAAATTGTTCTATATTGAATATTGATGGTTCCAAAGTTATCTTATGTGTACATGATGACTTTAATAGGATGAAGCCTTCTGTTTCGGCAGTGTATTATAAATAAGTATTGGAGTCGTCGAGCTCGCATCAGAATATGCAGCTTACTACCACTTGGCAGAATAGCACACCTTACTGTTCTGCTCAAGTGGACCTTTAGTATGCCACATGATTCTGAGGCCTTCGCGTGTATCTTGCATAGCTGGGTTTGCCCTTTCGCCAAGTATTTTGTTTAATATGTATATTACTTGTAATATGTTTGTACATATGTTTTGATATTGCATAATACAACATGATTTTAAACTTAAACTGTCTTGGTTGTTTGTTGACACAAATGAGTATCTTACATCTAATTAAGAAGACAATATCTAATCCGCAGTCAGGAAGAATAACTCTGAAAATTATCATTTGATTTAAAAAGTCTAAAAATTTATCTTGGATTAGAAAACATTTCGTTCAATAATTTTAATTCTATGCTTCCCAGTACTTTGAAGTCTTAAAAACGGTTTTGTAAAAAAAAATTGACATTTGTACCTCATGAAATAGAATAATAAATGCATTTTTGTCGAAATTGATTTTTTTTTTTTTGGAAATCTAACCTTAGAACACTGATGTTGAAATTGGAAGTGAGCTGTGATGTCGTACAATGATAGTACACACATTTTAATCTATTTGTTTTTAAAAAATTGAACTAAACAGACGAACTAAAGTACCGAAAAGTATAAAAACATGCAATTTTATCTAGTTCCCTGGGTACCTTTTTCATTGTAAAATATATTTGTTGCCCAGTTTTCAATAAGAAAATGCATTGTGGTACTTTGGTTTGCATTTCCTGAAAATATATTTGAAATTAATTTTTCCTGTGTAATATGATTAACTTTAATGATGAAGTTTGAAGAAATACCTTTGGTAAATACACATTATTTTGAGAATTCAGAGTGAATATAATTTTTAATTGCCGAACTAATTTGGCTGTTTGGACTACCTTAACTGCTAAGATTTATACAAAGAAAGACAACTCAAAATAAATGCGGAGCTAATCAAACGAAAATTAAAAATTCTTTAGTCACGAATGAATTTTTTTTTTTTTTTACTTTTAGGAAGTCGAATTTTTTCTTTGTTTGTTTAACGCCCCTTTCGAGATTATTCCGTTCAATCGAGACTCCAGTCTACCATTTGCCAGTTGGGGACTGCTTTATACCAATACCCGATACACAAGGCCATTGAGCAGCGAGGATTTTTTCGTGCAAACTCATCAACTGCGACATATAATCGAATGTTCGAACCATGACGTCTTGGTAGTGTAGTGCCATATTAAAGGACCATGAGGAATTAACAAGAGAAATAAAATATAAATTCTTTTTCTTGAGAATTGTAGTCACATTATTACTCAAACATTGTCAGGTAATGCATATACATGTGCAATTTTTCATGCACCCGGATTGAAAGTTGTTTTGTCCTTTCATTTTGTCTGTCCGTCCGTCTGTCTGTCTGTCTGTTTGTCTGTCTGTTGTCAACTTTAACTATTGAGTGAGTGGGGCTATGGCTTTCATATGTCGCATGTGTATTCCTTGTGACAAGACCTTTCTTTGGGTACCACCAAATTTGGCGCCTTGACCTTGGAGTTTGACCTACTTAAAAAAACATACTTTAACCTTGGTCATAACTTTTGAATAGTTGGAGCTAGGGCTTCCATACCTTCCCATGTGTATTTATTGTGACAAGACCTGTCGGCTGGTTTCAATATTTTTTACCTTTTGACCTTGACCTAAGAGTTTGACCCACTTTTAAAAAACTTTAACCTTGGTCATAACCTTTGAACAGTTAGAACTAGGGCATACATATTTCATAGGTGTATTCCATGTAACATGACCTTCCTTGAGGTACCAACACTTTTTATAACCTTGACCTTTGGAGTTTGTCATGCATTTGGGAGAATTCAACACTCGCTATAAGTTGCCATATGGGGCAGCAGTGTTTCACAAACACATCTTGCTTTAAATCTATGACCTAACGGGAATGGTCTCGCGATCTAGGAGATCATAGTTAAATCAAATACATTTGGGAATGAAAAGGATTAAATCTGTTATTTTAAATTCAACAAATGTTTTATTCATACTCTTAATGCTAGTCAACCAAGTTGATCAGTTCTATCTTTCCTACCGTATTGCTAAAACTTTATAAAATACTTTACACAAACTGTGATATATATACAGAGCTACCCATGGGAAAAAAATGAAAAATTTAATACGCAGAAAAATTTAGATTAATTTCTCCAAATTAATTCTTACCTCAATTGTACATAAACTCTATTAAACAAGAGATGTTGTGAAAGACTTATGCCCACCTCCCCAAATATTTCCAAGTTCAGGGGACCATAACTCTATCAAAAATGGTTCAATCACACCCAGATCAGAACTTGACTTTCTCATGATAAATCTGTATACCAAATTTCATGTAAATATGTGCAACCTCTCAAACAAAATGAATGGAAACTGCAAATAATTGGATTTCTAGGTTACCTGAGTAAACTCAGGTGACCTATTGCTATCCGTTTTCGTCCTTCGTCGTGCGTCGTGCGTTGTGCGTTAACATTTGAACATTTTTAGCTTCTTCTCTGCAACCACTGAACCAATTTCAACCAAATTTGCACAAAGCATCTATGGGTAAGGGGGAACAAAAATTGTGAATTTCATGATCCCTGCCCCCCTTGGGCCTGAGGGGTGGGACCAAAACCACTGAAATTAATGCAATCTTTAAAAATCTTCTTCTATACTCCTGGACATCAAGCAGTCAAACTGTTTGCATGATTGTAATCAGCAATGAGTCCTCTACCAAAATTGTGAAATTCATGGCCCTGGGGTCAGGGGTTCTAGTGCTAGGGCGGGGCTAAATAAGTAGATAGTGAAAATGCATTATTTCTTTGAAAATCTTCTTCTCTGCTCCTGGGTATCAAATAAACTAACTAAGTGTATAGTTATGATGAGCAAGAGTGCCTCTACCAAAATTTTGAATTTTATGGCCCCATGATCAGGGGTTCTGTTGTTAGGGCGGGGCTCTACTGATTATATAGTGAAAATACATGAATTCTTCGAAAATCTTCTTCTCTGCTCCTGGGTATTAAATAAACTAAGTACATAGTTATGATGAGCAAGAGTGCCTCTACCAAAATTTTGAATTTTATGGCCCCAGGATCAGGGGTTCTGTTGTTAGGGCGGGGCTCTACTGATCATATAGTGAAAATACATGAATTCTTCGAAAATCTTCTTCTCTGCTCCTGGGTATTAAATAAACTAAGTGCATAGTTATGATGAGCAAGAGTGCCTCTACCGAAGTTGTGAATTTTTATGGCCCCAGGGTCAGGGCTTCTGATGTTAGGGTGGGGCTCTATTGATTATATAGTGAAAATACATGAATTCTTTGAAAATCTTCTTCTCTGCTCCTGGGTATTAAATAAACTAACTAAGTACATAGTTATGATGAGCAAGAGTGCCTCTACCAAAATTGTGAATTTTATGGCCCCATGATCAGGGGTTCCGGTGTTAGAGCGGGGCTCTATTGATTATATAGTGAAAATACATGAATTCTTTGAAAATCTTCTTCTCTGCTCCTGGGTATTAAATAAACTAACTAAGTACATAGTTATGATGAGCACGAGTGCCTCTACCAAAATTGTGAATTTTATAGCCCCAGGGTCAGGGGTTCTGTTGTTAGGGCGGGGCTCTAAAGATTACATATATATAGTGAAAATACATGAATTCTTTGAAAATCTTCTTCTCTGCTCCTAGGTATTAAATAAACTAACTAAGTGCATAGTTATGATGAGCAAGAGTGCCTCTACCAAAATAATGAATTTTATGGCCCCAGGGTCAGGGATTCTGTTGTTAGGGCGGGGCTCTATAGATTATATAGTGAAAATACATGAATTCTTCGAAAATCTTCTTCTCTGCTCCTAGGTATTAAATAAACTAACTAAGTGTATAGTTATGATGAGCAAGAGTGCTTCTACCAAAATTATGAATTTTAGGCCCCAGGGTCAGGGGTTCTGGTGTTAGGACGGGGCTCTATAGATTATATAATGAAAATATATGAATTCTTCGAAAATCCTTTTCTCTGCTCCATGGTATCAAATAATCTAACCAAGTGCATAGTTATGATGAGCAAGAGTGCCTCTACCAAAATAATGAATTTTATGGCCCCATGATCAGGGGTTCTGGTGTTAGAGCGGGGCTCTATTGATTATATAGTGAAAATACATGAATTCCTTGAAAATCTTCTTCTCTGCTCCTAGGAATTAAATAAACTAACTAAGTACATAGTTATGATGAGCAAGAATGCCTCTTCCAAAATTGTGAATTTTATAGCCCCAGGGTCAGGGGTTCTGTTGTTAGGGCGGGGCTATATAGATTATATAGTGAAAATACATTAAATCTTTGAAAATTTTCTTCTCTGCTCCAGGGTATTAAGCAGATGAACTACCTATATAGTTATGATGGACAAGGGCCCTAATCTTCCAGAATTGTGAATTTCAAGCCCCCAGGGTCAGGGGTACCATAGAGGGGGGGCTGTACTTATCTACTGAAAATGAATGAATGGTTTAAAATCTGCTTCTTGGTATTAATCAAATGTCAACACCTAAGGGTCAGGGGTTCATGTGTGGTAGGGGCACTACTGATTATTGCTGAATATTACTGATTAGTTGAAATGCATTTTTTGTTCCCCTACCCTGCGTATGGGTACTAAGTAAACAAACTAAGCAACTGCTAAGTGTATTGTTATGATGATCAATGGTGCCTCTTTCAAAATTGAGAATGCCATAGCATCTGGCTTAAAACATGAATCAAATTCAATCACTGGAAAGTTGTTGCATAATGCCCAGGTGACCTATAAGGCCCATGGGCCTCTTGTTTTAAGTCCAAGGGGCATAACTCTGTCTAAATGGCTCGAACATGACCAGATATTCTCATGATAAATCTGTATACCAAATTTATTTTCAATGCGTGCAACCTCTGCGAAGAAAATGAATGGAAATTGATGGTGGACCGACAGACAGAACGACCGACAGCAGCAATATGAACCCCCCTCCCCTTCTTCGAAGGGGACATAAAATTATATTCCTTTTTCAAGTGTTATATCTGCACGAAGCGCATTGGACAGAATTATCTTGCCGTCCAAAATGGCAGTGTACATGGACAAAGTCTTCAATGGTTTCCATTTCAGGCCAAGGAGGCATTTTTATTATTTACAACCGATGGCGGACCCAGGAATCTTCAAAAGAGGGAAAGGGGGGCAGTTTTGGTTTGGGGTAGGGGCCCACATTCACATAAAAATAATTGATTTATTAAATCTCATGTCTATTTTGGGCGCAAAAGGGGGACCCTGGCCCCCTCTAAATCCGCCAGTGACAACGGTTATAAGGAATGTTTTAATTTTGGAAATAGTACATTAATAAGTTAGAAACACACAGATAGTAATGGCAATTAGAACAAGCTAATTCAGAGAATTCGTGTCCCCCGCTTAGGGAAAAAGTCGGCTCCCCCTGACTGAATTTGTAGAATTATTAAATGTATACATGTATACTGAAAGAAATAAAATACATGTATGTCAATATGCATATAAAGATTTGATTGCTTATTCTTTATTATGTGTATAGAAGATTTTTTTATATGGAATATTTATCACACTGTAATGATGATTTTATAACCTCATAAATTTTTCATTTCACATGCTGAATACTATCATTTAGTAAAAAAAAGAAGTATTTAAAAAAAAAAAAAGAAAGGTACGACCGAGATTCGATCCCGGGACCTCTCACACTTGGAGCGAGAGACATAACCACTAGACCAATGAGGCGCTTTTACCGGAGTGAAGTATATGCAGAACTGAAGTCACATACATGTATATATTCATGTTTTCATGTTCGGTATTCTCAAAATTTTACACAATCCATGGTGTTTGATTTATTTAGCCTTTATTAAACAGTTCTAATAGATGTAATAAGAACATAAAGTCCGCCGAGAACCTGTTTTATACGCAATAACTCTCCTCATGCCCCTGTGCTAAAAATAGCGACATGTAATACTATAAATACTAATAAAACAAACGGGGCGGGGCACTTTGAGAGGGGCGAGAGACGTCCTAGGGAGTTTTGGTATAAAATTACATTGCATAAGCTCAAAATCTTCTTGAAATATCGCCCGGAAATGATAGTGTTACACACAGACAGAATGTATAAATTTACGACCTTGAACTTTGACCTTTTGACCTCAAAATCAATAGGGGTCTTCTTTAGGCCACAGGGAGTTGTTATGTAAAATTTCATTGCGATAGCTCAAATGGTTCTAGAGATATCGTGTGGAAACGAAAGTGTTTTAACAGACAGAATTTGCTTATTTATGACCTTGACCTTTGACCTTTTGACCTCAAAATCAATAGGGGTCTTCTTTAGTCCATAGGGAGTTGCTATGCTAAATTTCATTGCAAAAGCTCAAAGGGTTCTCGAGATATCGTGTGGAAACGAAAGCGTTACAGACAGACAGAAAGACGGACGGACGGACGGACGGACGGACAAACCCAAATTAATATCCCCCACTTTTCAAGCGGGGGACAAAAACACGAAGAAATAAATCGAGATACAGCGCAATTTTTTGTGCGCAATAAAAATACACTTTTTTCAATTGGTGGCACTGTAGCTCCCCGGTCTCTCAATATTTTTGGGGGGCAGGGGTCTACAGTTCTTCATCTAGTTCTGATCAGTACGATTAATTTTTATAGCGAGGCAGGTAACTTGCATATAAGTTGATATTACAAGGATTTTTAAGTCAGCATATCATTAATTCTATGGCTGTTATAACGACCTTTATAGCAAATATAACCTATCATTGGGTCGTATTTAGGTTGACATTTTAAGGATTTTTCATACTAGATATTAGATTTTTGATTTTTTACAAACATAAGAAGATTACGACAGTATTCAAGATCAAAAGTCCATAAAACAACACAAAACAGGGGCAGAGCAAACACGGACCTCCAAAAAATCAGAGGTGGGATCGGGTGCCATGGAGGACTCAGCATCCCCTGCCGACCGGTCACACCTGCCGTGTGCTCCTTGTCATGATCGATCTGGAAATAACGAAAAAAATCCGTCGTCGATTCAGTGTATAAATAATGGAGTAACAATTAGTATGAAAAAAGAGTCCGCCAGCATTTGACTCAATGATAAACTGTATTTCCTGACAAGGTCATTGTATCGACCATAGAACTTACAAAATGATGGCTTTAAACGAGACTGTTGATATTGCTAAATTGTTTCATCAACTTTTTTGTCAAAAATTTACCTCGTTTTAGAAATTGTTCATACATACATGTAGAGCATGCCCTTGCGTATCGAATCAACTGAGATAAATTATATAAACTTCATATGCAGGTGATGAAGGTATATTGCTGCATAAGTATTCATGGGAAGTTGACGATAGAAAATAAAGTCATCACGTTTATCATAAAGCTTGGTTGTTAGATGACCATTGTTATTATGATTAACGTCTTTTTCAAGTAAAATATCCAAAATGAAACAGGTGTGTCAGACTCTGTGGTATCTTTTATCTCAAGCTCACCAAGATATATCGTATCAACATAAGAACGGAAATTGTTGGTTGACAAAACGTCGTCGATATATCTAAATGTCAAGTTGAAGGCCGCGCAACAAGTACTTATTTTCTTCTTTTCATGCTTAAGATTTTGCACAAGTTCTGCTTCATATAAATACAAAAATAGGTCTGCTAATACCAGGGCGCAATTGGTATACCCGTGGGAATTCCAATAAATTGTTGGAAGACCAGGGTCTCCAAAAAACAGCATAGATATATATTGTCAATCAGAAAATGAAGCATCCTTTTGAATTCAAATTCAGAGTACTTGTGTGTAAATTCAGAATTTTTAAACAAAATAAGTTTACAAATGACCAATGACAAGGTAAGTAAATTTACCAATTCCATTTTTATTGAAAAAGCAGATGTCACTGAAATGCCTGGACTTTATTTTATCATGAGGAATGGTTGTTTATAAATTTGAAAAGTTGTAAGCTTTTTTTAATTATAAGTTGTTGATTGTGGGAAAATCTTGTGATTTCAAATTGTCCAAAAATTCCTTGGAATTTTCAATTTATAAAAGACTTGATTATAACGATATTCTGAACAAAATTTAAATCGAAACAATAAGACGTAAAATAATTTGAAAGACAGATAGTGCCTCTTTTTCTCCGAACAAACCATTTGTTGAATATAATTTATTGTTGCATAGTACTCTTGAAGTTTCAACTTCACTACTGTTTTAAAATATCTTAGTGAGGATCGAGTAAAGAAACAGGTTTGGTTGAACATTTAATGGAATCCGCTATGTATCTTTGTTTGTAAGGATTCTTATGAAGTTTCAGAATCCAATATATATATATACTTGTATATGGTAATTCAAATTCATCTTGGTTCTTTGGGATATTAAAAATATTCAAAACTGACATGTGATTTTGGAGAATTTCTTCCTTGAAAAGGGAACTATGAGTATAATATAATGAGCCTTACAACCGAAGACAATGCTGTTATCTGCTTTGTCAACAGGGACAAGTACGTACTGATCGTGTAAAAGAGGGTATCAAAAATGAAGAATAGCAGGTTCAATGCAACAGTAGGTCACAACGCGGACTATACAAGTGCACGCGTTGTGATCCACTTCTCAGGGACCTAGATATGTACATGGTACAAAGTATTTATAGGTCTTTGCTTTCATCATCTTAGTTGTTTCTGTATGTTAAAAATCTTCTCTCTAAATGTATAGAATTTTTTATCAATACCATGAAATTAAAAAAACTGTAATGAAGTTTGATTTGTGATCGGGATCGATGTTACACTAAACTTTGACCTCAAACTTGTTGTCTGTCGTCTTGTCTGATTGATAAAAACATTTAGGGAGATCACTCCGAGAATGTGTAGTTTCTACATACGTATCCATTAAAAGCAAAGGTAAACATCTACTTTTTATAAAATAATTTCAAAGAGAACTTCATAAAGTGTGACTGTAACGGACATACTATGTTAAAGCATACTGTAGAAATAACACTGCAATATTTTTAATCATGCATGGGATGATGGGCATCGTGTTTAAAGGTAGGACGTTCTCCAAATTGACCTCATCATTATAACAGAGGTATTTAATCTAACAGTTAATCTTAAATAGTAGAGGTTGCACTACATAAAATTGCTGAAGCTATATTTGTTTTTAGAAAGTGCTCTGCATTTCACATGTTGAATACTTCAGGGACAGAGTAGATAGGTAGGCCCAAGAGTACCATTGTCTGTTTGCTTTAGGCCTAATTCCATATTTGAATGTGTGAAAAAAAAATATTTTAGATTTTTTTTTAGTAATTGGGTCATTCTAGAGTTTTATAATGACTCTAAGAATTTCTTTAATCTTGTCTGAATTAAACATGTTAAAATGATATATCTCATGATCAGTTCTCTTTTGTAGCAAGGATTAAAAACGGAATTGAGAAAAAATGCCAAGTACCAGAGATAAAGTTTTGATGGGCCTTGGTGGGGTTGCGGGTGTATCTGTGGCAGCATGGCAGACAATGTTTCCATGGATTAAGTATGACCTGCAGTACATGAAATATGGAAAAGGAATTGGACAGAGATTGGCACAAGATGTAGCAAATGGAAGATATATAATTGACATGTTTGAAAATAGTGTTGCAAAATTTCCTAAGAAACCAATGATCATATTTGAGAACAGAGAATATACCTATGAGTTTATAAACGAGCAAGCCAAAAAAGTGGCTAATATTGCTTATGAATGGAAGTGCCAGACTGGAGATGCAGTTGCCTTAATTTGTCAGAATTCACCAGCATTTGTTTGGACATTTTTAGGTAATACTGATATCAGATTGGACTTCTGAAAAATATTGTAGAAGTACTTTTTCCAAGAGGTATTAATTTATGCTATGTACAAGGTCATAAATTTTCAGCAGAAATTTGTCCCATCATTCTTACAAACAGTACAT
Organism: Saccostrea cuccullata; assembly: GCF_032062105.1. NCBI lineage: Eukaryota > Metazoa > Mollusca > Bivalvia > Ostreida > Ostreidae > Saccostrea > Saccostrea cuccullata. The sequence continues at coordinate 236,238 of NW_026925048.1, forward strand.
TGTAATTTCATTGCAAGGTCCTCTGTATTTGTGAATTCAATTTGACAGTTTATTGATACAGTGTACTACATTTTTTAATTTATAAAGTCTTCTTACCATTTCAGGGCTTCAGAAAATTGGTTTAAGTGTGGCATTCGTAAACTATAACAACAAAGCAAAGCCCCTGCTACATTCACTCACAGTCAGTAAAGCAAAAGCAGTAATTCTTGGAACAGGTTAATATCATTGTTTATGATACTTACCCTCTGAATATACAGAATCTGAATAATTGTTGCATATAGTAAATTTTCTGCAGTTGAAACATTTACTGCATAGTAAAGATACTAGACTGAATATAAATGTGTGTGTGTTGTGCCTCTTAAGTCATTACCTGTAAGTGATAAGTAAAAAAAACAATAATAATTGATGGATGAATTGTAATAAAAAGCCAGACTTTTTCTAAATCATAGATGACAATTAATCAATTAAGGACTCTTTACATTGTAGGTTACTTATTTTTTTTTATATTTAACAGTAAAATTAATAGGCAACCATTGTACATATTAATATCAAATATGGTATATTATCATAGAAGCTTCATTGCAAATTAATGCTATTAAGGCTATCAATTGCACAAGATTTGCTAAGTATGGAATTTAATACTGTAAAATCGCATACCAGGTATTTACGTGGAATTAAATTTTCGTGGTTTGAGGGAAAACTCTTGGTTCGTGGGAATTTGATTTCGTGGGTGATGAATTGTTTAGTAGTTACAAAGAATCATTTAACATTTCTTGGTGGACATGAATTTGTGGGTCTTCATATCTCGGAAACAACGAAAATTAAATCCCCATGAAAATTTGTGATTTCAAAGTATAGAGATTTCTTTTAAGGTGAGGAACTGTTCCATTCTGTGGAGGAGATCCGTCCAGAGCTTAGCATTCCAATATATTTATATGGTACCTCTGGCAATAATGTACCCGAAGGTTACATTTCCATGGATGACCTCATGCTGAACTCTCCGGGGGCTGAAATCTGCCGGAGTTGTAGAAGTACTTTCACTATGGTCACCCCTTGTATCTACATTTTTACGTCCGGAACAACAGGTAACATTAATCAATTTTCAATTCCACTTAAACATATCATAAATTTCAGATATAGTCATAGTGAGAGGAAAATATTGTTACTAAATTTATTGCTTTTTCTGACTACTTTGTTACTTTGTTAGTTGATACATCTTGGGAGCTCAAAGCATGTTAACCAAAAAATAGGTCATGGTGACCTAATTTTGGAATTTCAAGGCTTTATTAAATCATATAAGATGAAATGAAGAGACTTAGAATAGAAGTGATAGGGTTGCAAAATTTAACAGAAAAGTGATTCTAGACCTGTTGGCTTCTAGTTGTGATTCTTTTAGTCCAGTGGTCCTAGATGTTTATGAGAGACTTTTTTTTTCAAGGTTTGCCTAAGCCAGCCATAGTGAATCAAGGAAAGAGTATTGGATACTCTAAGTTCTTGCAGATTGGTATGGTAACACCAGATGACAGAGTGTATACCACCACGCCACTTTATCACAGTGCTGCCACACTAGCTCTGTTAAGTGTCATGGATGTAGGTTAGAAAACTCTTACACAGTCTTTAAAAGCTACAAAATTTGGTCCTCATTGAAATAAATATTCACATATTCACATGTGAAATCTTGTAGAGCTCTCTTTGTTATGGTATGTTATGCTACGATTTTAGGTGCTACAATGATTCTCAGAGTCAGATTTTCAGCATCACATTATTTTGAGGAATGTAGAAGGCACAAAGTAACCATTGCTCAGTACATTGGAGAATTAGCCAGATATCTACTACATGTTCCAGAGGTAGGTGTCTTCCCACTTACATGTAACCAATATTTTCTATAAAATTAATATAAACCTGTGTTGGCTAAGTTAGAATGGAGTGCAGATGGAGAACAGAAGAATTAAATTACAGGTAGACTTTTGTCTGTTTCAAGATATAAGGTAAATTTTTTGTAACATATATTTATAGCAAGCGCAGCGAGCTCAATAGACTAACCTGTGTTTTCCTTTTATTTCAAAGTAAAGTGTTAGAGATCAGATGTAACAGGCTAGGGTATGAGGTTTATGAACAAAATCTCTGTGGACCTTCCAACAAATTTTTACTTCAAAGCGGCAATTTTGTCAATTGAAGCGGTCAATTTGGCCGGTTGCCGGTTCTTAGGGAAAACACTGCTAACGTGTAAGAACAGATGAAATTTGGAAGGAAATTTGTACATACATCATCAAATTTTCCTGTGCAACATTCCCAGAATTCCTTCGCAACCAGGGTTCCATGCAAATTTATTTTAAAACATACAAAAGACCAAGAATAATTGTTCTTTATCAAGATACGTTTGCTTTTCTTTATTCGCACAAAGCTTAAAAGTAACAAAATATATTTTCATCTACTCTACAAAGTATTTCATTAGGCTAAAATTTTGCATAAAACCTGTATCAACCAGACGCTTGGCTGTATCCGAAAACTCTGATGTCATGTGACATCATGGTCTAGACTGTGGCTCGTGCAGTTTGACGTTTGAAGAGGCAGATCAACGATTCAACTGTATTAAGCTACGTACAAGGCCTGCGCTCGCCCCAACGGTCACACTGTTAAACATATTATTATATCATATAAATTAAATATATTGAGCATCTGTATCTGTGCTAAATTTATTGTCTTTTTAAAAATAATTCATGAAATACAGAGATATTGAACAGCTGGTTTTCAAGCTCAAAAGTCGTAGTTTTTTTTCGTTAGAAATTAAAACATATAGCAAAAGAGAACATCCGTTCACAGAGAAAAAAGTTTTAAACCAATAAAAGGTTTCTGCCGATTCCTTTTTAAAGATTTAAGACGCTATAATTCCAACATCACTCATCAAGATAAACTCACAAACCAAGATCACATGGTTAAAGGTCAAGGGTCAAATTTTCATTCAATCTTGAGAACCCTTTGCTTGACAAACATCAATCTTTGTAAAAAAAAATTTTCCCCTCAAGGAGGCTGGGGGGGTCAACAAATTAACCATAAATTAACCATCAGATTTATCTTATTTTTTAAGATACGGTATCTTAAGCTGTCAACTATCATTTGGCAAAGATAAAAATCATACATCTTATAGTTTTAAATTTTGATCATTTTTGTATGTCTTTATATGGAGCTCTTCTTTTAAAGGAGATTGAAATAGTCTGAAAATGGCTGCCACCCCAGCCTCTTTAAAAGTAAATACTTTGATATCAATTTGGATCTCACAGTTAAGGAGCAAACTTGACAAAAAAAGTTGTTGATTACCACATGTAATGCTCATTATCTTGAAACCCATTGTCTGGCAGACATCTTAATTGGTACACTTTATTTATAAAATTCTGCATATTTTTTAAGTATCCCTTGAGAAGTAAATGACCAGTGTAGATTTTTAAGACATATTTTGTGGCGGAAGGTTTTTCTATGTATGTAAAAACTAAAAATATACTTTGCAAAAAAAGTTTAAGAAATATCAGGATCGAAGTTAATTGGTACCTAAAGAGAAGTAAATGACCAAAGACATAAGTTGTGGATAAAACTTTCAAGACAAAAGAAGATACATGTATGTTCAGCTCAGGATGCTTTACAGACATTTTAAGAAATAAGAAGTAAATTACCCCTTATAATATTGAGGTCTGATAGAGATCTAAGTTGGTTTTATATTGTTTTTTCCAGATAATATATATCTATAAATAATATCATTGTCATTGCAAAATTTTAAATTTATAGATGTTCCTTTTAAACATTTCCATATTTAGGACATATGTGTTTTTCAAACATTTCTTTTTGTATTTTTGAATTTTTAGAGCCCTGAGGATGGAAATCATTGCATCAGATTTATGATAGGAAATGGGCTGAGAGCAGATATATGGGAAAAATTTCAAGCAAGGTTTAAGATTCCAAAAATCATAGAGTTCTTTGGAGCTTCAGAAGGGACTGTTGCCTTTGTGAATACCTGGGGGAAAGTAGGAGCCTGTGGGCGACTGTCCCCATTCCTGGTGAGTTTAAAGACAGTTGTCAGGCTGTAACTATAAACAAGAGACATGACATTTAATCTACATGAAATCAGATTAACATTGTCTTAGAAACAAATTTGATCATCTACTCATATTGTAATTTATGATATTACAAGACTTGTGTATTCATACATGACATTTTGTTTCTTGTCTCCCTAGTGATTGTGATTGAATGACATGTGTAAATTCTAGAAGTATTGCTCTAATGAAACATTCATTTTTTTTTTTTTTACAGAATAGGTTGACACCAGGCAAATCATATTTAGTGCGTTATGATCCAAACACTGAGACTCCATTGAGAAACAAAGAAGGGCGATGCATTCCTTGCAAAATAGGTAAATGAACTTTACTTGTTTAGAGAAGTTAATTCTCTTTTCGAGTTAAATGAATCACTCAGTTCTCTTGTATTGTGTAGAAAACTGATGTCATTTATCTTTTCTCTCCTATTTTTGGAAACCAAAGAAAATGGGGGGATAAGGCGGGCAGAATGCCTATAGCGTCAGATATGAAGAAATCACATTTGATATAAAATGAGTATTTAAATTTACCTCTCATTATTGAAATTTATGAAATTATGAGAAAAAAAAAATTTCTGAGAGAAAATAAATCTCTTTAAAAATGTCATTAAAAAAAATAATAGATGGTATACGTTGGATTTGAACCCAAACAAGAAAATACCGAAGTATCACACTGCTTTGAGACTAATGTGCTAACGGCCACTATGCTACATGGCTCATGATGATTAGGGGCATTTAAATCATGTTTGTGATATGACCATTGACTTAAGGGGGGACCTATGTCTGAAAAGTCTTTGTGTGAAATTTTCAAGACTTTGACATTTCCTTCCTGACCACTTGCTCTTAATTTTTATGTATTAAAAACAATACCTTTATATGCTTATTTTTACACAAGAGCACGTGCAAAAACAGTGTGAAATGCTAAAAATAGATTATTTTCAGACATTATTGTTCTACTCCAAATATGTGCTAAAAAGTACCAAAAATGTCAAATCACATTCTAAATCAACAGGTATTTAATTTATATGACTTGTATCTTTAAAATGAAAGCAATTTCATTGTAATTCATCCCGCATGAAAAATTATAAAGGAGCACAATGTAAGTATCACCCCGTTTTTCTTGTCGTATTTTTTATAATTCTGACATGAATAGCAGGTAATATCTTAAAAAGTCTTTGTGTGAAAATGTTGTAATTCATATTTTCTGAAAGAAATGACCCCTCTCTTTATTTTAACAAAGAAAAAAGTATACCTTTATGATAAAATAAACGATAGATATGACGTTTTCTTTTATTTTCGTACTCTTCTGTCATAAATATTGACCTTTCTGCACTTAAAAAAGGTAAGTAAGCACTGACAAACATCTGAATATAACATTATTTTACAAAAAACGAGTATTTTGTTTTGATTAGAAATAATTTAAACAGATAAACTCTTTTCTTCTTCATTCTAATCATTCTGCCCCCCACCATTTCCCCGTCAACAATCAACACCTAATAGAACCTAGGAAGGACATACAATAAAATCTACATATACTATAAATCAATAAGTAAATATAGGTACAAGTACATTTCTTAATTTTTTAAAGTTTTATCCAGAAAATACAGTTAATGGTAAACATAAAATTAAACATATTTCTCTGATTTAAGCCGCTTTCTTTGTTGAATTTTATCTTAAATTTTTTACACTTTTATATCAGCATATCATGGAGGTATTTCTTTACAACTGAAATTGCTATGAATCATCCACCAAAGAAAGAGATTTCTAATATTAACAAACTCCATAAATCAATTAAAACTATTATAAATGATGAAAAAAAATTCTTTTTGTAAACCGTGTACGTTATTGATTAATAACAATGTTATGCCTATAATCACAGTTGCAAAAGTCAGCGGGAAAAAACAAACATTGCTATTGTGACGTCACATAACGCTGCTTTGACGTAGAACGACATAGGTCCCCCCTTAATGGACTTAAAGTATTTCTTGGAAAGATGTGAATGTTTTGTCATAAAACTGTACTTTTAAGGTATAGTGGGTCTTCGCTCCATATTTTTGTAAACCAAAAAATATTTATTTTATTGCAAACTTTTAGGATTATCTTTCAAAAAAATGGAGCGAAGACCCACTCATATTGAAAAATTTTGTTAAAGTATGAAAAAATGATCTTTTTGTTTAAGTCTGTGTATGCTTTTTTATAGGCAAATATTTTCAGTCTTTGTGAGATTTTTGTAAATTATAGAGATTTTACATTAAGTATACTTTAATATTAGATGAAATATGAAATAAAATTTGGATATAATTGAGAATATATACATTTGTGGTATCTCTCCATTATATAAACATACAGAGAGAAAATATCTTCAATTCTGTATGAAGTTTGTCAGAGGTCAGAGGTAAATACGTGACCTAATCACACGGCGCAATAATATCTACCGGTACATAAATATTATAAAATGACCTCTACTTGCTTTTCATGTATAAAAATGAATAAGATAAGCAAGTAAAATGATAATTATTTTATTTTAAATGTAAACAAGTATTTCATACAGTTTTGGGGCTATCGATTCAACCTGTGTACATAGAGAAAACTAAGAGCCTAGCGTTTGTTTACATTTTTCTTCACTTTTGTCACCTGCACAGTCAGAGCTCTAACGTTCATCCATATATATTTTTTTGGATAGACCTTTGGTTAAATTTTCATGGTAAACTTTTATTTAATCTTTAAATTGAACTCACGATAAATGTGTAAATCTGTTGGAAAATATCTTTGCCATGAACAGCTGCCAAACACCTCAGCGTTTTCATAGTTCAATGTAAATTAAGATGTCGCCAGTGTCTCCATGTTTATCAGTGTCTTACGATCAGTATGCCTTTAGTTAGTGAAACCGTGGAATATTTTTTATCAAATTGCAAATTAACTGGCTCGGACAAGTTTCTCAATCCATCGGATCCATCCATCCCTTTCCAGCGACCGAAATTCCTCCAACTTTTTATCATCAAACTTCGGACGTGTTTCTTGCGTCTTTTCAGCATCGATTATCATTTTTCACGAATAAAATATTCCCAGACAACAATCTGTTCACTATTACTGATCACAAGTAGCCTTTCACAAAATATTCCCTTCGAAATAGATTCCTTAGCCTAATGAATTCGAAGCGTAACCGCCATGCAAGCCGATTTACACCTTGCGTCATTTTTCAAAATCTACGACGGACGGTTAGTGCAATAACTTAAATTCGAAAATATTCAATTGTCTGTCTCAAATATATATATATAAGTAATAAATAACAAGTTTATAAACTTCAATGGGAATTGAAGTGGGTCGGTACATGATCAGATCTTCTGAGGAGGCCTTTGGCCTTCACAGGATTTGATCACGTGACTGACCCACTTCAATTCCCATTGAAGTTTATAAACTTGTTATTTATTTCTTAATTAAATTTTTCACTTCTTATCTGTCGTGCTATAGGCATTCTGCCCGCCTTATCCCCCCATCTTCTTTGTTTATTTTGTGCATTTTGATACTACTGTATATGTGTAGCATCTATAGGCAAAGGGAAACAAAATTTTCTAAGATAAAGCTTTCTAAGGCATAAAGGGAGGGTTAAAAAAAAATTCTGCCTGTTACACCAAGGTACATGTAACTTAAGCAATATTTTTTGCCCCATGGTTTAATGCATTTAAATTTTAGAATCTAACAAGATCTGCTATTTGTGGGTCAATTTTCTAATAGTAATGCTGACTTACACAAAATGTACACTGCTACCTCTGTTACCGAATATTGCCAACATGGCGGACTGCACTATATCGACGACCGGCACTGTCACTGTGATGGTGTTATCTGGGTCGTCGCTTTATCACGTACCGGCACTACAAGGGTTAATTATAGACCCAAGACTAATTTTAATTTTACAATGAATCACATTTTCCCAACTCCCATTTTTGAATGTTTAAAAGAAAAATAAGCAAGAAGGTTACTTATGGACGCACACCATGTAGACACATGCTTAATTTTATGTGTAGTGCATATTTGGTTTAAACATTGATCAGGTGAGCCAGGACTTCTGATTGGAGGAATCCCTAATCAAGCTCTGTACAAAGATGGCTTTTATCTCGGAGGCAAAGCAGTCAATGAGAAAAAATATGTTAGAAATGCCTTTCAAGAGGGAGATGCCTTCTTCAATTATGGAGACTTGATGTACGTCGACAAGGATTACTTCTTGTATTTCAAAGATCGAGTTGGAGATACTTTTAGGTGCGTACATGTATGGGTGAAATGTCAATTCCACCATGAGTTTTATTCTCAAGTTATCTGTTCATTATAGCTTTAAGTCTCCAAGAATATTTATTGTCTATCCCAATATTTCTTTTGATCAGGTGGAAAGGTGAAAATGTGTCCACGAATGAAGTAGCCAATATTCTGACGGGACTACCTTTTATACAAGACGCTAACGTATATGGGGTAGAAATACCAGGTCAGTTTATACTCTCTCTTACAGGCCAGTTCATAATAAGTAATTCTGAAAGCAATGCAGATAGAAAAATATATGGTAAAGCTTCCTTACAGATACATGTATCATGCTCACAGAAAATATCTTGTTGTAGTGTCATGTTTTGTCCTGTTTTTAAAAAGTGCAAAATAATATAGTTTATTTTGCCTCTTAGACCCAGCAAGTTACAAATACATGTTCATGTTTAAATATTACTTTAAGCTGCCCCAAAAGGTTGCTATAGCTCCATGTATGTCTTACTGTTAAAATATCTTTTGTTATATGTATTTATGTAAAATATGTCAAAAAGGGAATAATTTTGTGATTCATTATAAGGGTGTAAATGCAATGCACTACTTCATAATACTAAAAGATATTGAGTTTATTCATTTACCAAAGGATTTTATGGTATTTTATTCAATAGGTAATGATGGTCGAGCTGGAATGGCGGGAATTTTACTGAAGGAAAATGTTGAGTTCCACACAGACCTGCTACCTAAGATCTACCACCACTGTGAGGAGAACCTACCACACTACGCCCAGCCACTGTTCCTCCGCTTCATCAAGGAGATGCCGCTGACAACCACTCACAAACAGAGGAAGGTGGAATACGTCAAGGAAGCCTACAACCCCGCTGTTGTGACTGATCCGCTGTTCCGCATCTCACCAGAAACCAAAACCTATGTTCCACTCAACACTGAAAATATTGCCCAGTTTTTGGCAAAAGCACGGTTGTGATTGCAATAACTATTTTTAGTTCAATTTATGGTGGCTATTTTCAAATTTAAAGACTTCTATGCATAAGTTTTGATGCAAGAAAAATAAGTTGTTTTTTTTTTAATCAGTGGGTGCTATAAATTTTTTTTTTTACATGTATAGTGTGCTAATTTTTTAATACAAAGAGTTTCATAATAATCATTATTTTTTTTATTTTTGTCAGAAGAGTTTTGAGAAATTTAATAAACATACTTTTTAAAATTGTTATTTTGAAAACCTGGTATCTGAAACCCTTGAACTTTTAAGTTTAAAAATGTACCCGGCTACCGTTATGTAAAAAAAATTAGTAAATTCTTTAAAGTATTTTTGAAAAAATTATGCAATGAAAAAGAAGTGCACTTTTACCATTATAAAACCAGCTGACAAGGAAGTACTGGTAGACTTTTTTCAAAATGGAAGTTTTTCCCCATTCTTGCAATACCAGTGAATTTCAAGTATCGTTAAATGTAAATTTTATAGAAACGTACAAGGACTTCGGTGAAAAGGAAATTTCCAAGGCCAGATGGGAACATTGTATCACTTGATAACAAAGCAATGGTTGCTGATGTTACTGATACATTTATATCCATTTTTTTTTGTGTTTAAACAATATGGTCCAGAATTTTGCATAACTTTGACCATGATTGATGTAAATGTTAAAACAAGACTTTCTTTGAGAATTCATATATAGTTTGTCCTATTCAATTTTCAGGGATTCCTTAAGAATGTTGACAAATAAAGATTTCAAATTGATATTTATACCATAATCATTATAATGACATGCAACACATGATGATTGAGATAATACCCCGGTACTCAAGATGAATTAACATGCCTTCGTGCTGAATTAGTTTAGTCCTTATTTTGATTTTGTTCCCCCACATAATCTGGAATGATTAGATAGTAAGGTTTTGTTTATAACTTTGACCAAGAAGAGAGAGTACAAATGAATATTTTCTCAAAGTACATGTAATGCAGTTACAGACTATATTGCTTTAACTGTTATGTATTGTATAAACAAATTTTTACGAATTTTTGTTTAAACTTTTAATATGTACATGTATATTAATTAATTTGTTACGATTACACAATTATACATGTGTATCCATTTATAAATGCATGGAGATATGCATTGTTGATTATTTATCCCTGTTGATTATAGCTTCTGTGATTCCATTCTAAATCATTTTACTTTTATTTTACATCATGTTATATGTGACAACATGTTGAATGATATATTATCTATTGTTAATTTTGCTTGCATGGATGCATTCTTATAAACACGTTTTGCTAGTTAAACAAGTATTTTTGTTTAGCTGCAAAATCATACTTGAAATAGCTTAAGGAGGCTGGAGGGTCAACAAATTAACCATCAGTTATAACTTCATTTCTTATATATGATATCTTTAAAAGCCGTCAACTATCATTTGGCAAAGAAAATTTTCATACATTTAAGTTTTGAAATTTGAGCAATTTGTACATCTTCATATGGAGCTCTTCTTCTAAAGGAGATCATTTAGTCTACAAATGACCACAACCCCCAGCCCTCTTAAATACTGTAGAAGCACTTTTTTCCACGTGGTATTAATTTACGCTTTGTAAGCGGCCACAAATTTTCCACAGAAGTTTGTCCAAGAGTACTTGATATAAATGCAAGGCATATAAGACAGTCTAGGAAATCTGCGTAATTTTTTAGACGCGGATTCAATAGAAATTGAGATTCCACGGATTTAAGACCCCGTGGAAAAAAAGTACGTCTACAGTAACATCCCCCTTTCTTTTCACTCAAATTCAGCAAGTGCCTGTACTGGATGATTCTCAAAAGTAGTTCTTGTTGAAATGCATCTGGCCTTACTGTTTTACTGGTATGCACTTAATACCAGGGTACTGTAGATCACTAAATTTTTGCGACACCTTATTTTCGCGAGATAGTCATTGATTCTTGATAAGAGAGATAAAATTTTCACGAATTGTGGTTATTGCTCTATATAATCTTAAGGAATACTATTATACGCGAGAATTAAATTTTCGCAAGCACACAGTCTTGCGTAATTACGCGAAAATAAAGTTCTCGCAGATAAAAAGTGATTTACAGTAATTTTTTTACAGACACTTGAAAGGTTAGTAAATCAATCATCCTCAGGTTTTTATCAATGAACTATTTTAGTATTGACTGATTATTTTAAAAATAGGTACAATGTTTATGATTTATTTACATATATGTATATTTAGTTAAAATTGAATAGATAAATATATACATAAATATGTTATGAAATGTGTGTCCTTTATTTTGAGCGTTGGTTATTTTTATGCCTCGGATCAAAAGATCATTTAGATATATTGTTTTTATCCTATCTGTTTTTCTGTCCATCATCAACTTTAACCTATCCCATAACTATTGAGTGGGTGGGGCTATGGCTTTTATATTTCACAGGTGTATGCCTTGTGACAAGACCTTTCTTTTGGTACCACCAAATTTGACTTATTGGCCTTGAAGTTTGACCTACTTTTACAAAAAAAAACATACTTTAACCTTGGCCATAACTTTTGAACAGTTGGAGTTAGGGCTTTCATACTTCACACATGTATTTAAGAGTTTGACCCACTTTTTAAAAACATTAACCTTGAAGATAACTTTTGAACAGTTAGAACTAGGGATACATATTTCACAGGTGTATTCCTAGTAACAAGACCTTCCTTTAGATACCAAAACTTTTGACCTTGATCTTTGACAATGCATGTAAACAAATCTGCTGGTATAGACTTTCTTGGACCTAAATTGCTTAAACTTTCAGCTAGTATAATATCCAAACCTCTAACACACCTTATAAATTCTAGCATTATCAAGGGATCTTTTCCTTCACAGTTAAAGGTCGCAAAAGTATCTCCCCTGTTTAAAAAGGGAGATAAATCAGACCCAGGAAACTATCGCCCAATCTCAATTTTACCAATTATATCGAAAGTTTTAGAGAAGCATGTAGCAGAAAATATACGTATCTTTACTTCTCACTTTGATTTATTAATTAAAGCACAATCTGGATTTCGAGATCTTCACTCGTGTCAGACAGCTCTCACAAAACTAATGATAATTGGCTGCATGCAATAGATCAATGGAATTTTATTGGCATTACTTATCTAGATTTTACCAAAGCATTTGATCTTGTTAATCATGATATACTCATTAGAAAACTTAAATGCTATCACTTCGATCCAATATCAATTAAATGGTTTCAATCATATTTATATGATCGAACTCAAAGTGTTAAAATTGGTGCGTACACATCTGAATCACTGCCAGTCACAGCAGGTGTGCCACAGGGCTCTATTTTAGGTCCTTTGTTGTTTCTATTGTATATTAATGATTTACCATTGTGCGTTGAACATTGTAATATTGATATGTTTGCTGATGACACTACAATGCATTTTCGTGGTAATAATATTTCACGTATTGAAACAACTCTTAATCATGAACTCTGTCAAATACAAAAATGGTGTCAACAAAATCAGATGATTATAAATACTGATAAAACAAAATGTATGTTAATGGGAACACAACAAAAGAAATCTAAATTAGAAAACGTTAATTTTCATCTGCAACTTTCCGGCCAGCCCCTAGAAAACCTAGAGATGCAAAAATTATTAGGTGTTCACATTGATCATAATCTTCAATATAATTGTCATGTAGATGCAGTTTGCAAAACTCTTACATACAAATTATTTACTTTACGAAACATTAAAAGGTTTCTTCCAATGCATACTAGAAAACTATTTTATAATGCTTTTATTCTACCATCAATTTTATATTGTCTATCCATTTGGGACAATTGTCCTCAAACGCATATGGATAGAATCTACAGATTACAAAAACGAGCAGCTAGGATTATTTTAAATGAAAAATTTGATACACCTTCAATGCCTTTATTTAACACTTTAGGTTGGCTAACTGTTTATGAACTTTTATATTTACAGAAAAGCATTCTAATGTTCAAAATATTTAATGGTATGTCTCCCGATTATATGCATAATCTTTTTGAATTTCAAAGTTCTGGATCATACACGTTACGCTCAGAAACAAATTCAGAACTTAGATTACCAAAATATAAAACTAACTTATTTAAAAATTCTTTACAATATTCAGGGGTTATTATCTGGAATGAGTTACCAATTAATATCAGAAAGTCCCAATCCCTGGCAATATTTAAAAGAAATGTTGAAAATTTTCTGCTGATGAAACGCAATGATTCTATATGATTTTTTGTTCTTCTCTCTCTATATATTGAAATGTTGATGTTTTATTACTATGTAACATACACTTGATTTTTATTGTCTCATAATTGTAATTCTATTTATTGTATATATGCATTGTATATGTGTTTTTAAGAAGGCCCCGAGGAAGACTAGTGCTCGCACTAATCGGGTTACCTTCTCTAAATAAATTATTATTATTATTATTATATTATTATATGGGAGAATTCAACCCTCGCCATAAGCTGCCATACGGGGGTTATCAGTTAACACAAACACATCTTGTTTTTTTGGCTCCTTTCAAGATTATGTAACCTCTCCCACTCTGGACATTGGTGTCACAGTTTAAGGAGCTAATCCATTCTTATATCCTCATAAGTTTGATATCAAAGTTTTGCCTTTCAGTGAGGAATCAAAGTAATTACTGTATACAGGGTTATTTTCACTCCGCTTTATTTTTGTCCTTTCACATTTGCAAACAATTTTGCCGTTTTAAATTGGCCAAGTCACAGTTTTGATTGAGAAATTATTCTGTATTCTTTGAATTTGCCCCTTTTTAATTTTGCCCAAGGTTAGGGCGAAAATAAAACCAGGGTGAACATTTCCCTTTATACAGTATTAATTGTAATAATGTAATTCTGACTTTGACTTGAAGTGGCCATAAAATTAAAACGTGAGGTGAAGATAACCTCAGCTACATTGAATTCATAAAATGATCTGGATAGTTTGATGCCTTTAACTGTAAACTTCATCGTAATACCCTTTAAATCTTTGGTTTGTTGAGATAAAATAGCTACCAGATGACATAAGGACAGGAAAACCCAGACCATAAAATGGCCCATCACAAGATGGACCATATTAGAATTTTATCTATGCCTCTGACATAATTTCTTCATCTCATTGACATTATCCTTTGCACTATCACATTGTGGCAAGATCAAGATATTGTTGTCATGAGCCACTTTCAATTCAGAGTTGAAAAATTCTGTACCAAAATTTCAAGACAAAGCATTAACCAATATATCTTTGAGATGGAGAAACCATCGGTGTTTCACAAACACCTCTTGTTTTCTTTCTGCAGAACTTAATTCCCCTATCCAATGGGAATAAAAATACAATAGGTACAATAACATTAGAATACATTGCAAAATTTATTCAGTTTCCACACTTTAACTCAACTCTATAAGGTAATCCGCACACACACACACACACACACACTAAAAACACACAGTCAGATAATATATAATTATAAAAACAATTTAAGAGGTGCTCATTTCCATTCTTGGAGGGTCAATGTCCATCAGTCTTTTGTTTTTCACTTGTTTCCAAATTCCTGTCTGGTTTTAGCTTCTCATTTCAGTATCTTGGTGGTAGATGATAATACATGTACCACTTCCTATCAGGCTGAAGATTATAACTTTTCAACACTTTTGAAGAAATTTGAACTTCACCAACACCGTTAATTCTTCTACTGTCCTCTTCAACGTCAGATGCAAGTGTCTTTTTTTTCTATACTTATTAGGAATTAGGAGCCTGGTGAAAGGAACAATAGTGACTGACTCTTTTGTTTCTGTTGGAAAAGAATGAAAAAAGGTAATCAGGGCAAATGAAGTAAAAATGAGGAACCAAGATTCATAAAGAATGGCATGCTGGGTTGGGGGTTGGGGGTTAATTTTCACATACCTGTGGGTTCCTTGTCATTCATGTTAAGCACATCCATATGACTTCATCTAGCTGAGTCTCCTTCTGGGTACTGTCACCAAGTCATCAAAACACACTATAATAAAACAGAAGGTAATATACTTCAGCATTTAAAGAAGTATAAAACAGAAATTAAGAAATTTAAAGAAAAGAACAAACGTATCTAGGTAAAATATATAATTATATAGTTCTCTGATCAAATATTTAAGGCTGAGATGATGCAACTTTTTCTATATTGATATAGTTCACATCTATTTAAGTCATGAAACGATATGTACTCGTATCACGATATATGTTTAATTGGTTATAAAATCTTTTTTTCCATTGAAATAAGTTAAACAAAACATTTCCTCAAAAAATAAGAGTGAAATTTATTTAAAGAGGTCGTATATCTGTTGTTAAACAAACTTTTTTAACTCAAAGGTATTATTTTATTTCATATCTGTATTTATATTAGCATACTTATTTTATATATCATACCCAAAACGTTAAACAAAAAAAAAAAAAAAAAACAGAAGTCTTTTTTTTTTTTTGCAATATTTTGATATTTCTTCATATGTATCGATTTGTGTATCGTCTTCACACAGAATCAATTTCTCGATATATCGTCAGAGCCCTACAAATATTCTTTTGCTGTACTTTGACAAAATGATTTTTTCTTATTGATACTTTCACAGAATCTTTTTTACATAGTGCCATTGTGACCTCCTATTTTATATTTTGATCGGACACATATTTTGAGTTTCCCAGAGTAAAACACATGCCATGGCCATTCTTTCTATAGTGTTGAAGGGTACGGGCATCTCTTAACCGCAACTCCTCCTATATATACCACTGAATAATATTTAATGATACATGTACTTTCACAGATTCTTTATTACATAATAATTGCCACTGTGCACCTCCTAGCTATTTAACTTTTTGATGTGACACTTATTTCAGGTTTTCCAGTGCAAAACATGGACTTTGTCGTTATTACCATATGGGAGAATTTTGAAATTTTACATGAATTTTCTTCAAATGTAAATTTTTGTCTTTATCCCTGTGTGGATTAAACAAAACAGTAATTTGATCCAGATCACTATTAGTTAACACATTTCATACCCCCCTCACACCGGCCTCTCTGAAATAAATAGTCTTTGAAGATTATTTAGGCCAATGTACAAAGATATATCATACTTTTGACCCAGTTTTCTTTATTATTAAAACATTAACACATCTATTATTATGGTAAGTCTACCTGACCCTTAAAAACTATAACTACGAGAGAACTTTTTGTATTAAATATTGTAAAATACTTATGTAATTCTGTTGTTCACTCTGATGACCATTTGAGTTATATTATTTACAGGTCTGACCTGCGTGGTGCAGTGGTCACAGAGCGTCTCTCTAGAGTCGTGAAGTAAGAAGTGGATCCTTGGGTTTTTTTGTGGGTTCAAATCTCACTGTGGGATTTGAAGACCAATCCCGCATGAGACCTAATATATAGTTCCCTTGTCTCAAAAGGTGTTAATTGTTGGTATGAAAAAAAATCCCTCACTGCTTAATGGCTATAAGAGCCGAGTATCGGGGAAAAAAATGCAGCTGTCCACCAGCAACTGGTGGCGTCTCCAAATGAGTGAAAAATTCTCGAGAGGGACGTTAAAGCAAAATAAAAACAAACAGAACATTATTTAAAGTGATTGACAATCTTGGTGATTTGCAAAGAGGAATAACTTAATTCTTTCAGTAGAAATTAGTAAATATTAAAGGATATAAAATTTCATTATATGGTAAATGTATTTTACTTGAAACTTTATGTATTCTATTTTCATTAAATTCCCAAGAACAGAGAATAAGATTTTTAAAGAAATAATCTAATTAAACTATATATCTGATAAATCATTAAAAGAACAAGATAGGACAAGTAATGTCGCATGGCCCCCAAATTTCTAAGAAAAATGAGAACAGACATAAGTCAAAATTTTGATTTGGAATATTCTAAGTTTTATTTGACATATCTGCTTAAAAATTTGCAGATATGTATTATATTCAAGTTAAAACATATGATGAAAATTTTGTATCATTATCAAAATAATCTCAGAAGTTATATTAATTTGAAATTTTGACTTAAGTCTGTTCTTAGTTTATGGTTTTTGGGCCTGACCCCCCCCCCCCCCCCGATTTTATTGTACAATGGTAAATAAAATTACACGTCTTATTATGGACAAGCTGAGAGAGAGAGAGATAGCATGGCTGCATTTCATTTCCGGAATTTTTGGTAATTATCAACTTTCCATTTCCGACATTTTTTTGTTTTCATTTCCGACATTTTCTTAAATACATTGAAGTACCTATATAGTAACAGATTTGATAACTTAACTTATGAAAAATTTTAAGGAATAAATCAAAAATAAATTATTGAAATTAAGTTTTGTAAATCTATCAAAGACTTGGGGGACGTTAAGTATACTGCTGTCACTGACATTCAATTTAGTGCACATTAAATGTGTTAAAAAAGTATTATGCACATTGAACTCCTTTACCTAGACTAAGTGCTACATATATGTAAAGATGTTTTTTAAAATTATTTTTTATCAATATTTTGGTATAAATACTTTAAAAATTCCGTTTTCTTTTACTTATAAAACATTGAATTGCCGCACAGGTAAATTCCGGAACTGAAAGAAATATTATGTCGGAAATGAAAACAAAAAATGTCGGAAATGAAAAAAAAAATTGTCGGAAATGCTATGCATATTTCCGGAAATGAAATGCAGCGGATAGCATTTTGTATTTGGTATGTGTACACAAGAAAAGAATAAGAAAGGAATAGAGTAATTAACCTCCTTTGGAATTTTCAGCACCTTGTGACTTCAAGGGGAAAAGGAGGTATAATATACATATTATGTATGTATGTTACATGATATATCGATTCATGTATTCGTCCTTCTGTCACTAGATCCAGACCCGTGGGAAGCAATTTCAGTTGCATGGGGGGGGGGGGGGTCAACCAAACATTTTCAATTCGGGGGCACTACCAATTACAAAACTTCTTTGACAAGCAAAAAAAAAAAAACAAAAAAAAAAAAGATCATCAGACGATTTTATTGCGGAGGCACAGGTATACAATAGCTAAGTTTTCTAAAGTATTCTATATATATCGATCGGGAAGTCCATTTTACTGGCAGAATTAGTTGTCAAATCTAATTAAAGGTGTCCTAGCTGTAAACGCGCAATAATGTTTAGGTGTTAATCGGTTAACTGAAAATAAAATGCACTAAAGCAACCAAAAACAGAGCTAGATGGGATGAGGTGCCACGAAAGAATAAGTATTCCAAGATAATAAACCAAATGTCCTCCTTATCATGATCGAGTAAATGGGAATAACTGCAGCTAATTTAGTACGTGTGAAAAATAATGTTCTAACAGTTTGAATTAAAAAGAATGTCAATCAGCATTCGACTTTATAAATGATAGATCGTTTTTGCTGATAAGGTCATTATATCGACCATAGAACTTGCGAAATGACGAAGCTTTTGATATCCCCGTATCATCAACAAGCATCAAAAAGTCTATTTTTAGCATATAGGTCACGACCAAGGTGACAAGGTCATTGACCTTGGTGCCATTTGGAAGAGCTGAATTAGTGGAGTATGCATACCAAATATGAAGTACTGTATACAGGGAAATTTTCGCCCCGTTTTATTTTCACCTCTTTCGCCCTACCCACAGGTGGGTGAATTTAAAACGGGGCAGATTTAAAATACACAGCATGATTTCTTAAACAGAATTGTAACTGGGCGAATTTAAAACAGGACAAAATTGCTTTCAAGTGTGAAAGGGCGAAAATAAAACGGGGCGAAAAACAGACAGACAAACAGATCAACAGACAAACAACATGACAAAAACATTATATGCCCCGCTCTATCGATCCGATAAAACCCCCAAAAGATTTGTGTGTAGAAGCAGACAGTGATTACTTTTATAAGGTACATTTTTATCTCCATATGTTTCAATACATATCTTTTTTGGGGCCCAATAACACATCTTATAATGATGTGAAGTTATACTACAGCAAAGAAAGAGGGCGTATAAGGCGTGGACAATCCCCCGCTATGAGACAAAATGTGTCTCAATTTTCAAAATTCACAGAAAAGTTATATTTTTCTAAAATCATGTTCTCAGTAATGTCATCTTTAAAACATTTTATCATTTTATTTTACTGATTTCAAAGTTGACAGTTAAGCATATTTAGTGGAAAATTGGTTAACTAGAGCTGTAAAAAAATAAAATTTGAACATGAGTGGGTCAAGTCTCCATTCTCCGTTAACGCTTAAATGATGGAAACGAAAATGCGAAATCTATTTCATTCGTCCAACAAATGGAATCTGTACGGTGATATATTTAGGACACGCAGTTATTTATTTTTTAAATACCAGAAAAAAATTATCTTGTGAAAACGAGATATTATCTTGTGAAAACGAGATATTATCTTGTGAAAACGACATAATATCTTGTGAAAACGACATAATATCTTGTGAAAACGAGAAATTATCTTGTGAAAACGAGATATTATCTTGTGAAAACGACATAATTATCTTCTGAAAACGACATAATTATCTTGTTAAAACGAGATATTATCTTGTGAAAACGACATAATTATCTTGTGAAAACGAGATATTATCTTGTGAAAACGACATAATTATCTTGTGAAAACGAGATATTATCTTGTGAAAACGAGATATCTTGTGAAAACGACATAATATCTCGTGAAAACGAGATATTATTTTGTGAAAACGAGATATTATCTTGTGAAAACGACTTATTATATTATGTCGTTTTCACAAGATATTATGACGTTTTCACAAGATAATATCTCGTTTTCACAAGATAATTTCTCGTTTTCACAAGATATTATGTCGTTTTCACAAGATAATTTCTCGTTTTCACAAGATAATATGTCGTTTTCACAAGATAATATGTCGTTTTCACAAGATAATATGTCGTTTTC